>NC_039251.1:23998611-24096695 GCF_003368295.1 Carassius auratus
TGTCATGAAATGTTGAATTAATAGGTTGATTTTACTGAATTTATGAGGGGATAGCTCACCACAAAATGAAAATTCGACCTCTCCACTTGTTTCAAACCTGACTTCCATAGTATTTTTTTTTTCAATATCATTGAAATCAGTGACAACTGTCAACTGTTTGCTTTACTAACATTGCTTTAGAATTTATTCTTTTTCTTCCTACAGGTTTGAAACAATTTAAAGGCCGTGCGTAAATGATGAACAGAATCTTTATTTTTGGGTGAACCGTCCCTTTAAATAATGACAGTAATTAAATTATTAATTAAAATACTATCACTTTATTCACAGCGTTCATCTAGTTTTGCTTGATCTTGTTTTATAATTGTTTAATTCTGCTTTGTGTTTTCCAACACTATCTCACGACCAATTCGTACGTATTTTACAAGATGGCTAACTTGTATGAATTCGTACAACCTCACTCGAACGATTTGTCTAGACACCAGTGATGGTTAGGTTTAGGGGCGGTAAGGTGTAGGTCATTCATACAAATTTTCCAAATTGTGCAACTCATAATATACGTATGATTTACCACAAATTATATTAATTGTATGAGTGAGATCGTATGAAATTAGTACAAATTAGCCACCCCATAAAATATGTAAGAATTTCTGTGAAATCAGCTGTGATTTCTGATGCTTTATTCAACACTTTTTAAAAGATTACCCAATCCTAAACTTTAAAATGAATGAACATTCTTGTCTCATCAAATTACTATAAGAAATTATTTTTAATAATTTACTGTAACATTTTTTTATGCCTATTATATATTTTTTTTATTGTTGAGAAATGGTTAGAATGGGGTAGTAAGGTGCTGTACAAATATATTTTGATATAAAACAAATATAATAAAGGATTCTTTCTTTTTTTCTAAAGCATAAATTCCATTTTTAGATGCCAATATGATGTTTTGTCATATATCAAATGTACAAAAATGTATGCGATGTAAACATAATGTACCTATATACGCTAGTGAGATCAGGGTGAACTATAAGGACATCTACAGTTTTGTGGTTTGCAAGTATTTCAACTAAATTATACTAGAGGAAGGAAGACTATTTTGTTTTTCCTTTCATGCAACAATACAAAGACCCCTCTTCATAAACAAGAGCAGCATGATACAAAGTCCAGTTTTGTGAAAACAAAGGCCTGAAAGTGGCTGGTGTCTCTTCCTGCCTCCTTTCTTATCTTGTCTTTTAAAGCATCAAGCAGCTGTAAAGTAAAATCTGTAATTAATGGTAGACATTTCAGGATCAAGCATGGGAGCAGCTGCAATAACATCCTTCTCTAACATTTTCCATACCGTGTCCCCTTTACACTTTACAGGCATCTGCAAGGACCTCTATGAAATTGTTTTGTTCTTTCTTTTTTCTTTTTTCTTTTTTTTAGCATATGGTTCAGAGAATGTGAAAGGGTTGCCAGGAAAAAATATCTTTTAAGAAACAATGTTTTCATGACCTCTGAATATATGCAGATGTTTTTAAAGGACATCAAAGAGAGGACGAATATCCGTAGAATATCTCAGAAAATGTTGAGCTAACAGTATACTTAAGTTATAAATATAGCTGAACAGTCATTTTTAAAGTAGAGACAAAAGAAATGTGACACTTTTGTTTTCTGCAAATGTTGGTGTTATTAAAGGGCACAGGCAAAGGCGCCTTGATGCCTTCTGTCACCTGAGGTCACATTCACTTCCAAAGAGAGCAACCATAAGGTGACAGAGCTTTGTTAATTGCACTGGAAAATAATTAAATGGATGAACTAATTCCCCAATATGTATGTGAGTCCAACTTAATTAAAGAAACAAACTCAAATCAACCTTCAGCAAGAAAAAAAGAAGAAGTGTGTACACCCAGTGTGACGCCTCTAAGCGTCCTGCAGGAGGTAGTTTTAACATCTTTAGTATGTTTATTGTCACTGTCACATATAGTATAGGAGGCAAGGACAACCTCAAAGGAGAGGCCAAAAGACAAGAGACTTGACATTCCCCCCTCTGAAGTAAAAAAAAAAAAAAAAACCTTAATTACACCATTTAAATAATTATTTACTGGATTTGTTTGTTCCATCTTCTCCCACCCTTATTCATTTATTTTCTTCTCTTCTTCTTAGGGAGGTTTTCACCATATGGTTGCAGATCAAGTAATGTCAACATTTTGCCCTTGCAGTTTTTGCAATTTGCAGTTTTTCAAACGTGAGACCTGTTGAAGGCACAAGTGATAATGGACGCGCTCTACCCCCTACCGCCTCTGTTCCCACCATATCTTTCTTCAATTAATGCTAGCAGCGGGAGCTTCATGTAATAACACTTGCGCTTGTGGCCTGTCCACATGAAGGGGGGGATGTGGTATATAGGTGGTGTAGAAAGAGAGAGAATGTAGGTAGGTTAAAAAAACTAATTAAAATGCCACTGTTGTGCACTCATATGAGCGTTGCATGTTAGCTTGGATGCTTATAATGTGTTTTGATGCGGGCGAGAGCATGCAAAGCTTTGTCTATCATTATTGCTGTGAGCAATCAGGGTAATGCCAGCGGGACGGTGGACGCGTTGACAGCTGTAATTATGTATCTCCATGGTGATCACTTTTGGCCTGTCATGGAGGCCAGGCTGGCTCCTCCTCCTCTGGCATTTAATCAGATTGGGCTGTCACTTGTCAGGTGGACTGCGGCTGTTTGGGGCGTAGTGTGCATTTTGTGGGAGTGTGTTTGTTTTCGGAAGTGTGTGTGTGTATGTGTGGTATGTAAGTAGGGGGGTCTCTCATCTGTCTCAACCCTGTGGCCTAAAACTGGTGAAGAATGTTTAATTACATGCAGCTTAGTCCTTCTCTCTCTCTCTTTCGCTCTCCAACTCCGAGTCTGCACCCCCCAGCCTGCTCAGTCCTCTTTCATCCTATGCATCTTCCGAAGGCCGGTTCGGTAGTAAGTTGTCTTTTATGAGGCTCACGCAGTGTGTCCATTGCTTACTCTCATCTCTGAAAGAGCCAAGCAGAGGAGAGGCACCTCCTTTCACCTAACAAATGAAAGCATGGCTCTCTTCTTCCGGACCTAAGTATTTAGTTTAAGCAACATATAGTTCTGCATTGGTTTAGCTACCTAAAAGTTTTGTCATTTAGTCACCCTCATGTTGATCTAAACCGGAACTACTTTTTCTTCAGTGGGTTGTAAAAAGGTGAAATTCTGAGGGCGGACACTTTAAGATTTCTTAGCTTCAATAATGAGAAAAATGCACTGTATAAGTATTATAAAAGTGGGCCATATGTGTTAATACTTCTGAGGTTATATAAAAGCTTTTAAGGTATTCAGTTATTGAGTAAAACTCAATCGGATTCATGAACAAATTCAACTTTGTGCACTCATTCACTGAAAATGTCCAGCTCAAAAGAATTACATGTCATGAAGTCATCAACGTAATGTCATGCCTATTTTTTATTAATTTTTTTGCCAAGATTTGTATGTATTCAGAAGACTTGTAATACATATGTAATGTATGATATTTTTGATCCTTAAAAATCATTAATTGGATTTTTTTCTTTTTTTGTATTTTTATCGAGTCACAAAATGACGATGTTTTGTTAACAACGCCAGAATGTTAATCTTACGGTAAACTGAAAATGAAATGAATGCATGATTTTGATCATTGTAAATGATTCGTCCTTTTATTTTCTCACCTTGCCATTTTTAATTAAAATACTGTATCTTAAGTTTTTCAATGAAATTTACTTTTCTCTGGAGATGTTTGCTAGACTTTACTAATCATGTAGGCCCCTTAAACCCCACACATCCACAATCAAATGTAGTCCCTGCTCTACATTCTTTTT
Source organism: Carassius auratus (assembly GCF_003368295.1). Lineage (NCBI taxonomy): Eukaryota > Metazoa > Chordata > Actinopteri > Cypriniformes > Cyprinidae > Carassius > Carassius auratus. Next base: position 24,002,463 of record NC_039251.1, read on the forward strand.
TTCTCCTTTGGTAATTTGTTTCACTTGGATGAACTGTTGAAAAAAAAAAGATGTGTAATTATGAGAAAAAAGTTTAATATCAGGTGAATAATGATCAACGGCGGTGAACTCAGCCGGCCAGTATTCTGAAAACACTAATTCAAAAGAATGCTTTGGGTTGATTTGCATACGGACATCACGGCACGTCCAACACATAACAAGGCGTGGGCTGAAGATGTGAGGAGAGACCCTCATAACCTTCCCAGTGCCCCAACAGGAAGCAGACCTGTTTTTATTGCACCCCCGTGTCCTTTAATGTGTAAGATGAAAGCATTTGTATCAGTGGTGTTTTTCTTTGCTTTTTATGGCTTGCTAATTCATATTTTTGGGAAAAGGAAAACATAAACGCATTGTTGTAAGAGTGTTTTTGGATTCGATTCATTTATAGCCTCCTTATTTATGCACTTCCTGAAATCCCAAAAAAAGACTGTGGCCAACTGTGACTTTGGATCAATGATGAGCCTTGTTTTACTCTATTGTGCACATGCTATTATTTTTTACAGTGTATGATACTTCTGCATTATCACAAAATGCTGCACAAGAATTTTTTATTCCACAGTAACTGTGAGCTTTCTCTTTGGTAACAGCTTCTGACAAAGACCATATGTAGAGCTGGCTTTAACATTTACAGCCTGTCATCTATATCTCACAAACGTGTCTTTAGCATTTGGATTGCTGTTGCTGCTGTGTGACTGTTTATCTTGACTCCTTTGCCTCTGTCTTCCTCTTTGTTGCAGCATAGAGGAGCAGCAAGTCCATGGACTGCTAATGAGACTAGATCTTCGGTTTGTGGTGTGCCGAGCCTGGCTTCTTTAATACTGTATCAAAGGCCCAATCAAAGGCATAATTTCCTCCAGCAGCCTGCCTCTGAGCATCACTGTGAGCCGTTCTGCTTTCTACAGTCTTTTTCTGGCCTTGTGAAAAATATAAGAATTGATGTGCTTTTTTATGTGTCTTTAAGAGTAATGTGGACCCCAGTTCTGTTGTTTTAATAGCCATTTTCTTTGTGTACAATGGATGTATACACATACTAATGAATGAAATATAAAGTGAGTATGGACTTTTGCAGTATGGTGTGATTGCAGTGTTGCCTTGAGTCTCAAAGGGATGCATATTTCATGTACAGCTGAGAGACAACAATTCCCCATTAGGGCTGAAGCCAGTTTTTGCAGATCAGAAGTGATTCCTTAATTTTTTAGCCATTTAATCTGACCCTTGCTGCCAGGAGTACAATTCTTACTGTAATGGTTGTGTGCTCATGGCCATTTTCTTAAAAGAGACACGGATATTCCTGCCACATGCTTCATGGAAAACATGGCAGACATTAAGAAGGACAAGAAGATTTGATTTTGTCTTGCAATCAGAGAGAGGCAGTGAGTTCTATATTATACAGTACAGGAAAAGTTTGATTCTTCTGTGTTTAGGTTGTAGGTATGGATCACCCAAAAATGCTGTCATCATTTACTATTTCTCAACCACAGGGATCATGACATTTTTAAAAGGTAGCTGATCATTATATTTTGGAACATCTGCAGTGTGTATCTGCAGTCTTATAGCCAAAAACAGCTATGACTGACACCTTTATTGCTTAATGATAGCTGTAATTTGATCTGAGTTTTCTTAGTAATATGTTTGATCATTTTCCTCTTCCTGCCTTAATCACTGTTGTTCACTAATTACGTCTTACTAATATGAGTACAAATTAACTATATCTAGAATTGGTTCCTTGTAGCATTAGTCCTAATTTGTACATTGGTTTATCTGAAGGGTTGTTGTTGAATCCCAGAGCTAATGTGGCTAAGCTGTTCATTTTGAATTCATGGAGACTTTGTAGTATTTGAACATAGAACGCTCATAATTATTTGAACACAAACTTGGGTGAGGTGTGTAAAAAAAAAAAAAAAAAAAAACTCTCCAGGGATTTTCTAAACCAAGGTAATCCTGAGATTGAACTGCTGAAGTAGCATAGTTCTGTTTTTAACAAAGCATGCAATGACATTCTGAGGCCTCTGAAACATATGGTGTTATGATTGAAATCAGCTCTAATCAAATTATATTTTTGTCTCACGTTGAAATAAAACTGAAGCATAACTGAAAGAAAATGAACTGTGGAGAAATTCTTAGTACTGATAAATGCAAGTCAAAGATGAGATATCTGGCATCATATATGGAGTCTCGGATGCTCAGTGTCTTTGGCACAAAACAATTATATCACTGTCGGTTTGTGGTCCAAATTCCTGGTGTGAAGGGGCTGCTGGAAATTAGGACGAAATGGCTGGAACAGGTTCTGACTAACAAATTGGAATATGATTTAGCCAATTAACAACAAATGGAAATGACTTGCATTCATTAGCCTGAATGAAAATGATCTCTCTTACTGTTCAGTTTTTAAAAAGCAAGAAAACAGGAGAATATAGCACCACTTTAGCAGGTTATGAAAGTTCATAGAGTAAAAAGCTACGAAGAAAAGAATCCACGTCTTGGCCAAATTATAGGCTTTTCAGAAGCGCTTTTATCATTCTTGTCAATTGCTATCAGTTGCCCTCACAGCTATGTGATTATGGTGACATTTTCTAGATCCACTCATTTCAAGTATTATTATTATTATTATGTTGTAGCACATTTCTCTCGCTTGCTTTTTAAATAATTTCTTGGTTGCATTCAGTGTTCAATCCTAATCATTGGGATCCATTTCAGGTCATCTGGAATGACTCATCTCTTTCTAACGGCATTCAGTAAACAGAGCAGATGAGCGGAGATGTTGTCCTTTAACTGCTAAGGTAATGAAGTACTGTGGGATCTGACTTCCAGGCCGGCCAGGGCAGGTTGGAGTAAGTTTGGCCCAGTGCAGGGAGCTGCAGTGTGGGGCTGGGCGCCATGGCAGGTGCCTGTGTCAGCAGTACTGCCGGCCAAGGGAGAGGTCAATCTCACACTTCCAGCAGGTGGGACACAGGCTTGCATTAATGATGCTTACAGTGAGATAGCTGCAGTGTCAGGGGGAGAGGAAAGCATCAAGCCAGGTGTCTCCTCCTGCTCTGAGCTTTACACAGGAACACATGCTTCTAAATTAGGAATTCATGCTTGATGAAGCAGTTAGGTTGAGTGAAAAACAACTTCCTTTGTGGTCATTGCTTTTTTCGCTGAAGATTTGGTTAAAAACACTTAACATTTCTTTACATAAAGCTGAAAGACTTTTATTTATACAATTAAAAACATTATGTAAATTGATTTTTTATTTTATTTTATTTTTTATTTTTGATTGAAGCACGTATGGGTGTGCTGTGTTTGTGGCTACTCATGTTTATTATGACGTCTGCTTTGAACAATTCTACAATAAGTAAATCCACTCTTCAATAGTGATGCTATAAAAAAATGGAAAATCAAAGACAAAATTATTACATTTGCTGTGCACTTGTTTCTCTGATGTGTAATGTCTATCTAAGAATATGCGATTTATTTGTTGTTGGTCATAATCAGTTGGCTAAAAATGGAAATTCCAAATGAAATGATGGTGGAAATTCTAAATCCATTTTATTGGTCTTATTGTGATTCATGTATGCATATTTTGAAATTAAATTATTTTTTATAACTTGACCTTCCAGTGAAATGACAAGGACTTCTCTCTGGTGATATATACTGCAATTCTCCAGATCTGACACTACTTCAATATCTCCATGTCTTTAATATCTGTGCATCTTCCTGTAAGTGTGTGTAGTGTTTAAATGTAAATGTGGCCAATGCATTTACACAACGGTGTTTAGATTCAAGTATCATTCAATTATACGATTTGGTAAAAAAATAGACATAATGCTTTGTCTTTTTATTTTCTGTAGGCTTCTGAGTTTCAAAGCTTTATGTAAGCAGTGCTGCATTACTGTGTAATACTATATATTTCAAATCTATAGTTACAATTATCTATGGTTAAGCTCATTTCATGTTCCAACAGCAGCCCCTGTGGCCGTTCTGCCTCGTTCTGCACTCTTATGTTATACATCTGAATCATAAACTCCTCACCTCATCTTCCTCCATACCTCTTTGTCCTTCTGCTCTCATCTGTGTGGTAATGGATGAATGAAAGGAGGAAGGATCTATTCTGGACATTTCACGCCCCCGTCAGGTCTTTACCACAGATGATCAGCTGCTGCGTGTGTGCTATAGCAGAGTGGAATATAAACAGAGATAATGTGAGCGTGTCCTAATGCCACAGTGAGTGCACATTTGTATCAGTAATTTACAAAGGAGTGTAGCTTAAAGGGGTAGTTCACTCAAAAATGAAAATTGTTTTATTTACTCACCTGCTTGCTGTTCAGACCTTTTTTTTATGGAGCACCGATATTTGGAAGAATGTTGGTAACCACACAGTTTAAAATTTTCTCAAAATATCTTTGTTCCTCAGAAAAAAAGAAAGTCATGAGTGAATTATGACAGATTTTTTTTTCTTTATCTTTTTCTTTTTTTTTTTTTTTTGCTGAGCTATATTTTTTTTATTTTATCTTCTGTGAGTGAAAGTGGAGATCAGTACTTGAACATATCCATAGTAGTTATCAAATGGACCTGGTTTTCTCATGGGTGCAGGGTGGGGTCTGTTTAAATTATATATATGAAATATTATCATCAGCCATCACAGTAACAGTGTAATGAACTTCACCGTATTTCTTAATTTTTTTTTGCCTTTTCTCTCCTCACAGTGGCCTGACTAATTTTTCTCCTCTTTGATGCCTCCAATGGCGGCATCTGGTCCGAAATGTCCTGAAGGAATAACTTCTCCTGGCCTTCCATTTTATCTGAGATCAGGAGTATTTGCTGGCCCCATTTGATCTTTTCAGTACACTCGGGTTTAATGTCTGGCCAGTGTTTTTCGAGCAGCAGGTAGTCACAGGGAAGCTGTTCTAGGGTCATCACTCTTTTGTGTCACAGTAATTCACACACAGATGGAGACCTTTGAACTCTGACAGGGGTCATTTTGAAATTATTACTTGATACATTTCTGTTTTGGTTGGGTGTTTTGAAGAAAAGAATGAGCTTTGGATAGATTTGAGAGAAAAATCAAACCCTGTAAGGGTTTTATCTGTGAAGGATTTGTAATTAGTTTTAAATAGCCCTTTTACATGTTAAAGTGTTTTGATACTGGACATGTTGAAGTTAAGGGGGGCTTTTATGAATGTGGTTTTATACAAAATGTATTTTTTTTGTTTGTAAAGCATTGTTTTCTTTGGGTGGCGGGGTCGGGTAGACATTTTGGCAAGAGTCCAGCTAGTTTGATCTGCCTTTTATGACTTTTTTTTACATGCTATAGAGTATTGACGGGGTGCCTCTGACAGTCTGTGGAAAGGCTACACTAACAAAAGCATCTTAACATACAAGAGGTGAGATGAACAAGCAAGATGTGATCTTTCATCACAACAAACAACTGGCTATGCATGTACTTGATTCCTTTTTCTCAAACTGTAGATGTAAAGATTTTTTTAATTTTAGTTTTTATAATTTTTGAACATTATAAAATCAATTAAATATAATTGTTTATTGGTTCAATGGTTTTAGTTTGGTTTTAGTCTCTGAGAAAGGATCACTGTTTTGGTCAATCCGTTAGCTCGTTAGTGTTCTTTCACATCAAAGACAAGCAAAAGTTTAACCTCACTGTGCTGATTGCATCATGTGACAGACAGAATACCTTGTAATTGGCCAGTCGAAGGCTAATAAGGTTTTTTTGACAATGGTAAATCAGTTTGAACAGTAGGCACAAAGCAGTAGACTTCATAGCAGTCTTTTGAACAGAATTGTATTAATGACACAGATTCATTTGAATTGCCATCTTCGTTGTACTATTTGAAGAAGTAAAACTCAATTTGTACATGATTGCTGACACATTCTATGCTAGCAGTTTGTATAGGTTGTACCCACCATGTACCTGACCTCTTTTTCATATTTCTTTTTTTTTTCTACAGGGTGGTCCCTTCTTCGCTTTGTAATGACCGAGTATCTAGTTCAGGGTGGGCATTAGGCTAACTTCATACCTCATTTGATGTGAGGTCTGTTGATGTGATCAATTGCTTGAGTGAAGTCGCCAGAGTCTTTCATCAGGCGTCTGCTCACAGAAGGAGGTATGGACAGAGCTGGAGGCTCAAACCTATCTGCTTTCATGATGTTTGTCTCTCAGCTGACTTCAGAACGGTGTTTAGCTTCACATACAGTGGATGGAAGGCTCTCTAGATCATTTACAGCACGGCAGTATCTCCAAAAACTGTCCATGCGTGTCATTGTGACTCGCTGTGTTACCTTTTGGCTTGCCGCTGCAGGTATCAAGGACTTGTGTGGTTTTGTTAGCTCGATGTGGTGAAGTTGGCTTTAGTAGACATAATTTAGCAGACACCGTGGCTGTCACCAGCACCACAGAGTTGTGAATGTATTGGCAGTAGTTAGAACTGATGTAAGTGTAATACTTGTAGCATGTGTTACCCAATTAGATATCTGACATATGCCTGTATTTCCGATCCAGAATCTATTTCTTTTTGTTGGTGAGTGGCTCCACCTGGCCACAGATGAGATTGTAGAAGGGTTTGACAGCTTAGGGGACATTTGATCTTGTCTGTTGTTATTGTCTAGTCATGTTGCCCCAATGCTCGGCTGAGATTCTGGCTTTACCTAATATTTACTCTAAGTGGATGACAGTGGCCCTTTCACAGTAGAATCCATGTGTGACGTGCATCACTTGGCCACATTTACCTGCAGATGTTGTGCACTTTCTTACCCAGACACTGTACTTTTCAATTGCATGTGCATTTGATTTATCTGTCTAGCTGGCATTTTATGTTACCTTCATTATTGTTTAGACACATTTATAAAACACATAGGGACTCTAAATTCAGATTTAATTGATTTTTATCCCCCATAGACATAATAATAATAATAATAATAAGGTATTTTTTTATTAATCATGGTTAGAGACTTTATAAAACACATAGTGATTCTAAACTCTGATTGCATGAGCCATGTTTAAAGCCTTTTTTGGGCCCATATCATATCATATCATATCATATCATATCATATCATATCATATCATATCATATCATATCATATCATATCATATCATGGTTGCTTAGACACATTTATATAAAAGCAGTTCTAAGCCATTTTTGAATGTGCTATATTCTATTCTATGCTATACTATATTATGCTATTGAAAATCAATATTCTGTTGACTTTAGCCCCTTTCACACTGCACGTCAGACCCGGCATATTGCCGGAACATGGGTAAAGTGTTCCGGCACAGCGCTCTTCCCAGGTTGAACCCGGCAATGTTACTTGGTCCCCGACCAGGGTTCAGTGCCGGAATCAATCCCGGGATGTATTTGCTTTCACACAGAAGGTGACCCGGCAATGTTCCGGCAATTTGCCAGGTCCGACGTGCAATGTGAAAGGGGCTCTAGTAACATTGCTGGGTTCAACCTGGAATGAGCGCTGTGTGAACAAAAGCCAGATATAATGCCGTGTCGCGTTATCTTTTACCGGCTGTTTTGAAGGAAGATCAACGTTCGCGATGAAAAAATATGTGCAAACTGTAATAAAGCAGAGATCAGTTTGTTCCTCACTTTCCGCACTGACGGCGAGATCGTTCGCTTGCTTTAGTGAAAGTATAACGTGCCTAATGTTTTCGACTCGTACATTACACATCACGCCCTGATGTCACGTGTCATTACGGGATCTTTACGGGTTGTATGTGAAAGCACGCACATATCCTGGGTAATCGTTGGCAGTGTCAAAGTGCAAAATCTAGCGACCCGGGAACAATTGCCCGGAACACTTTACTCGTGTATTTGCCGGAATGGCAGTGTGAAAGGGGCTTTTGTTAGCCATACACTGACACTGTCATATATAACTTTAAGTCAAAGTTGGCATAAATTACATTAGTTTTTACAAAAATTTAATTATACAATTTATTAAATGTCTGTGTCTTGTATCATATTGATGTTAGTTTGTTTTTATAACTACTTGAAGCTGTGCATACATGAGTTACTGCTGGCAAACGCTGGGTCTGTTTTACCTCTTCCAAGTGCTGCTTTCTTTCCTGTCTTCTTTAGTGCATAATGATCGAGACATAGGCCTGTACAGATTGAATGTAGATTGAGTTGTACACCTCCACACATTCATATCGACTGCTACATTTACATGGGAAGCTCTCAGCGTGTTTGTGCAAACAGGGCAGGAAGTGTTTGTTATAGTGGACGCGTGGGGTAAATATAAGTGTCCCTTTGATTCCTGTGGTTTCAGTGACACACTCCCTCTCTGCGCTGGGCATTGTTCACCCACACTTCTCTCCAGGAGTCAGCGGAGTTTCCTGCTGAGGGTCTATACATCAGCATCTGAAGGGGTGTGTTTCAGCACAGCAAGGCTTTCTTCTCTCTTTTCTCCTCCAATCTTGTCTCTTCATCGTCACATCAGATTGTTTGTCTAATTGTGTGATTGCTCGTCAAGGCTTGAAGTGGGGGCTAGCTCTGCATTTTTGGGTAAAAATAGAGAATTTTGCTAAAAAATAGTTAGATTTTTTTGTACTTATATTATATTATATTATGTACCAGTTTTTAAAAAAGCAAAAATGACCTCATTTTGAGGTTCCAGATCCAGATGTAAATGAGGTGGTGGTAACCAACATATTGCGTTCCAGCGATCGGCCACACTTAGACCTGTGGAATGACACATCTTATCAGTGGCCCTCCAGGAACCGAAATACATTTTAGAAAGTGTGATTTCTTTCCTTTTCTTCTCCGTCAGCCTTTAATTTTATCTTCTTCCTTTGCTCCTCTGGGTCAGCAGCTGTCAAGTATTGAGAGGAGAAGAGGGGGGGCTGCCCGCTGCTGCACCGCGTTCGCCACGACACACGCCCACCTCCAAGTCACATCTGGTGCGGGAGCGAGCACTCCGATAAGTGAACCGAAGCCGATGGTGCACCACACAGATGTTGCCCCTGCTACTTTCCCCTCTAAGTCTTCCAAATCTCCTTGAGAGAGTCGAACACACTTCGGCCTCCTCCTGATAAAAGTTTGCCGAGCGAGAGTCTTCGTTCTCCACGTGGGTGGTCCAGCCCGTACATTCACCACACCGGTGGGCAGGAAGCCCATGGCATGCTGTACCTGCCCCTCTTCCTCCTCTGCCCCCTCTACAATCTCGTTAACTGTGTCTATTACATTCGAGGCCGCCCGAGGGCTTCCAAAATCCTCCCGAATCTCCAGCGGTGGCTGCAAGGCTGTATCTTGTAGATGCACGTCTCTGCATCCCGGCGGCTGAGGCAGCAGGGTGAAATTGAATTAGCTGTTGTGAACCTGTGGCCATGAGAAGATAGACGTGTCAGAATCAAAAAGAGAGGGCAGAACCGTAAAGTTCTGAAATCCTGTTTTGTTTTTTTTTGTTTTTTCACTAAGGGCTGTCTTTAACTAAGCAACTAATGATGACCAGCCCTGAAAACTACAGACAGTATCTTCTCTGTGTCCAAACAGGGTGAGCTCAGGTCAAGCTGCGTTCCTCTGAAGAGGAAGCACAGGTCAGGAGATCAAAGAGGCTTTTTTCTGATCTTCTCCAGGGGTGTCAACTTCAGTGACAAAGCCACGTGTGTTTGATTGACTAAGTGTGGATTTTTTTTAAGTATGCACCTTTTGTTTTTTGGTCAGTTACTAAAGTCCCTTTCACACTGCACGTTGGTCCCGGAAAATTGCAGGAACATTGCCGGATTGCCTTCTGTGTGAACACAAAAACATCCCGTGATGGGGACCTAGTAACATTCCCGGGTACAGTCCTGGAAAGAGCTCTGTGTGAACAAAAGCCAGAATCAATGCCATATAGGGTGTGTCGTAGTGATGACGCACATTATCTTGCGACTCTTTTACAGTGTGTTTTGAAGGCAGATCAACGTTCGCGATGAAAAAATATGTGCAAACTGTAATGAAGCAGAGATAAGTCAGTTAGCTCCTCACTTTCTGTGCTATAGCTGAGATCGTTCGCCAGTTTAAGTGAATGTTAACGTGCCTAGCATTTTCGACTCATACATTACACATCACATCCTGATGTCACATGTTGTGTGCGAAGGCACAGATTCCGGGAAATCACTGGCAGTGTGAATGAACCAAAATCGAACAATCCGTGAACAATTGCCGGGACACATTACCCGTGTATTATCTGGAATCTCAGTCTGAAAAGAGGCTTAAGTAGACGATTTCTATCAGAAGCAGATTACCGTAAGCTTTTTTGCAGGTGCTTTGCTCTCAGGCTCAGTGTTGGTAGATCAAGGATCACTTAGTGTGGGGAAGGAAGTAGTGCCCTTCTGTCTTTCCTGTAGCTTCTTTTCTGTAAGTGTTCCCATCCTCTTTCAATAACTCACACTGATGTAATTGTGCTATTGTCTAAAAGTAACAGCTCTTCAAGTTGTTATAACATGTTCAATTAATTGGAGGCCACAAGGGACGTAATCTTCAATGAATCTTTTGAGATTACCTCTACTTGTGGAAAAAATACAGAAGACAGGGCAGGGGTTTTCAAACAGGGATGCTGAAACACCCAGGTACTAATAATAATAGCAATATCTAAACAGATTAATTTATCAAATTTGACATGTTGTTTCATTTGTGCTGTTTAAAGATTGCTTGGAAATCTGTTAATAATAATTTTATTGTTTATAGATAGTATTTTATCTTTCTCTTCAAGTGGCCCTACACTTTAAAAAAAGAATATATTTTTCACATAGTAGTTTATACATTTATATTTGAGAAGCTAATATTTGAGCACTGAACTAGCATTTTAGAATGATTTTTGAAGGATCATGTGACACTAAATGCTGCTGATAATTCAGCTTTAAACTTTTGAACAACAATGTACATGAAAATGTGTAGCTGCTTTATACTGTATTTAGTAAAGGGGATCATAATATTTGTGGGTTAATGGCATCAGAATTTTTATTTTTTGTTTGCATTTTTTATCAACAATTCAACCACTTATAACATAAACATAACCAAACCAACCAACAGACAATGTCGATCTTTTACAATGCTATTAAAACAACAACAGCAACATGTGCCTTCCAACATACCAAAACTCTAAATGTTAATTAAAGACACACCAATAAAATCCAGGTATGGGGTCCAACTGTGATGAAAAGCATGAATTTAAAATTCTAAGGAAATCATTTCCCTAATAATATTGTGTCATCCTTTCAAAGATGGGGTTTCTCACTGATCCAAGTTAACAGTATAATTTTTCTGGTGGCATCAGAAATTTTGAAAACCCCTGATCTATGTATTTAATTAATTCATTACTCATAGTCAAAGCTGAAGACTTTGTACTAAATCAGTGGCAAGACACTAATGAAACAGAAATATTCTCAACATCAATATATCTAAACATGCAGGTCTCAAGGTACCAAAGGCATGACGTTTATTCTCTGCTTTGGATGTTTTAGAGTTTTATGAGAGTTTTTTTTTTTTTTTTTTTTTTTGTAGTTCTGTGTGAAGCTTTCTGTTACTATTTTATATGCTTCTGTTTCCTGTTGAGTAGGGTGGGCTGCACTACAGGACCCTGTGGCAAATGCCACCTCCAGTGGCTTCCTCTCAGTGCATGCCAGCACACCATCAGGGGCCTGTGATGTCATAGGGGCCGCTGGGGGTCACCTGGGTGACCAGGTCCTACTGCCACAGCAGCGTGTAGGGAAGCAGAGTGAGTGTGCTTCCTGCAGGAAATGTCCCTGAGTGATTGATGATGACTGCATTGTTCAACCTGTGCCACCATTTTGTTGAACTTTCCCTATTTATGCTCGAATCCATCGGATCTGACCTCATTCTCCCCCACTCCCCCAATAAAGCTTTGGATCTGTTCTAGGGTCAGCTCCGACATGCAGCCTGGCACAGGCGTCAAATCCTCTGGCTGTGTTATAGGTGCTTCAGAGAGCGTTCCTCAGGTGGGGCAGTGATAGGGTGTCTCTCATGGGGGTACTAACACAGTGTTGATTCTGTGCCGAGCGATTGCCTCCAGCTCTTCCTGTGTGGTGTTTATCTTTGCGGGCTGGCTGATTTTCCACTCTTTTCATTTATGTCAAGCTCTCGCTTTCATCCTCTTTGGTGGGGTCAGAGGTCATCAGTCTTTTTAGGGGAATGATCTACATTTGATAGAGAGTTGTCTTTCCACACTCTGCCTTTTACTTTGAATGTGTGTGTTTCTCACTTAAATTACTTTCTGTTTGTTTACTTGATTTAGTCATTGACAGTGTCCTAGAGTGGATATATACATTGGAAAATAATGTATATATATATTTTACCCCCAATTAAGGTAATTGTTTTTACGACCTTCTCCTCTTATTATGTGGCAATGACATTGGTGGAAATTACATTTTAAATACTTTTGGAAAAATATTTTGGAATAGCTGATAGCATGTTATGGCCTGGTTTCTCAGACAGGGTCAGGATTAGGCCATAGTTCAGTTAGGACATTTAAGTAATTTTCCGTAAACATACTTTAAAAAACACATAACTGGTGTGCATATTGAGCCAAAACAAAGGCTCTGATATATTTTAAGATCAGTCAGTTCAAGTTTCTTTCAGTTGAACCAGCTCAGATTTACTTTTTAGTCTGGGGCTAGGCTTAAGCCTTGTCTGTGAAACCAGAGGTATGTATCTTAAAACACTTTTTGTGGAAAAACAAACAAATAAAAAACACATTAACTTTTTTTTAAGTTGATTGGATCAGGATGAACAATATAAATGTTTCCAAGTTTTCCTTCTTTTAATATAAATATTCAATATTGGTTGATATTTTATATGCAGTAGCTTAATTTAAAGCCAAATCCTGAAACATAAAAGTGGGAAATGTTGGAACCTAACTCCTGGATGAATGTTCATGCTATTTATTCAGTGTTAATCATATTTTCCAATATCCAAAAAAACCCTATCAGTACATGGTCTTAAATCAACATTTTTATAGGGATTGGGCACATTTGTTTTTCTCTGACGTACTTCCCTGATTGAAAATGCTGCCCTGACCTCAATGGGTCAATCTGAATTTTATCTTGTCTCACACATTTGCCTTAAAATATAGTATTTATATTTTTTGTATTTTTTAAAAATAGTTTTAGATTTATGTTTTTTAGAATAATATTTATAATATAACTTATCTGAACTTTTTATATTTGTCTGATGGTTTGTTTGAGTTTCAGATACTATTGACTCAAGAAACTTGAGGTTGTCTAAATTTAAAGTAAAAAAAAAAAAAACACCGAAATGGTTGTCAAAGAGAGATGATAATCCCTGTTACCTTGGCTTAATGTTTGTGCTGTCCCTCAACTCTTACACCTTTCCAGCTTGCTCTTTTCCCTCCCCCCTCATCTCATTGAACAGGACCCTCGGTTCATACCTGCACATCAGAGCACAGGCCCTCTGGCCCTCTCCAACACACCTTGGGTCAGCCAGAACCAGGGACCAGTGCTGCCCTTTGGTGAGTCTTGAGATTTATTCTAATAAGTACTGCGCTTTTGACAGGTTAAAAGCTGACCTCTGCCGCCCGCCAGATATCTCAGTGTCAGCGTCCTTGTGTTCCCTGTCCGGTTTTATCAGCTGGGCAGGGAAATGTAAATTAAAAGAAGCATAAAAATAGATGATGGGACATGTACCTTCTCTCCTTTTTTTCTCACTTCTTTTTTTATATCCAGTCACCCTCTGTGCTTGTGTGCTGGTAGCATCAAATTGAAGAGGCAGTTGTAATGTTACATTTAGCAAAGTGTTAGCTTTCATTTGGCCCATCAAGTAGACCATGGTTCTGATGCTAGCACAGACATTATGTAAAAAGGATTGAACTGTGCATGTTTTTTCTCACTGGAAACAAATTATAGATGTTCCTCTCTTTTGCTGATAAAGATGACTGTTTGGCATTGTGGATCCAGCTGCTGCTATTTTAATTATTGGATAAGCATGTGAATTAGTGTGCATTGTTAAACCTGTGTAGATGGGTTTTCCCAACAATGCCTTTGAATGCTCGTGCACTTCATCAGTATTATTGTTATCTGTATTCTGTAGTTGCAGGTTATTTTGCAGATGTTAATATTCATTCCACGCCACCCTCTGTTGTCTGAAGGCCCCCGTTCTCTGCACCTGTTGCTCCTATTCTCTACTATTTGACAAAAACTGACATGATCGAAATGTTGTTTGTCTATCATTAAATATAGTTTTAGAGTGTTGCTTTTTGTTCTTTATTTTTTTATCTGGATTTTTTTTAATACCTGTTATCTGCCTTGGCAAATGTATTTCTGTTTACTCGACTTCAGTTCCACTTCTTGATCAGAAAAAGGAAAAGGTCTGGAATCAAATGATGGTCAGTTCAGTTAAAGTTTCTTGCCTATGCATTCTCCGACAACCAGTGCAGTCTGTGTCCCAAACTAATTACTCTTTTGAAATAGTTATTTTTAAGGACTCAAAAATACTGAACACATGCAGACAGAATTAGAGAGCAGTATTTACTTTTGGATAAATTAATCAAAAGTAGGGAAGTACACTTAATATAATGGTCAGTGTCTGTAAATAGTAAACTGTAAAAAAAAAAAAAAAAAAAAACTATTTAAATGTATAGTCTGCATGCTCTGCTTCTGTCTATGTGAATGAGTGGAGCAGTTTTGTCTTCTGTGACTGTCATGGTGTTTCCATCCTCTGCAATTTCAGATGATATATTTGTATTGAGTCATAAGATTTAGAAATCAGAATCAGGAAACAAAATCTAAAATAATAATAAAAAAACCTGGCAGTATTGTTCAAATTGTAAGAAATTATATTCAAAGTTTATTAATTAAATTGTCAAACATCCTTTTGATAATAACAGTTTAATTCAACCATTAGAACAGAAATGAAAACAGAATTTAGGAATAAATTAAATTTCATAGGGCTACAGTAATGGGTTCCTTGCGGTGACTAAAATTATTAAGCGGAATTATAATTCTCATCCATACACCTTGATAACAATAAGATCTTCTATTTTTCTCATCTCCATCCCTTTTTATCGTCCTCTGATTCTGTCTCTTTTATGAAGTGGATCAGGCATACATGGGCTAAACGGTTTACTGCCTTAATCGCGATGAAATTACAATGTAAAGTGTGACGTTACTCTCTCAGATGATCAGTGTTTTCTTCTTCCTGACGTCTGACATTTATAATGACTTGCAGGAGGACTGAGACACACAGGATGATTTAAGACTGTTATTATGCCCACGACAAAGTCTAAAACACACATACACTGAGTGATGCTATTCGTTTCAGTATCTGTTCCTGTAGGTTTTCCAGAATGCTTCGGATGTTTTCTTTGATGTGCGGCTCAGATGCGGTTGTGCAGAAGGTGGTATGGAGTGTACCGTGTGTTTGGGCGTGTGTTTGTTAGGGTGGGTGGTGGGGCGTTCTTTGTGGTGTCTGATTTTGTTTCTTTATGTTAATAGATTTAAGTGGCACATCTTTGAAGTGCCTACCAGGAGGTCTGTGAATGGCTATATCATAACAGCTCACAGATGCCTTTGTATACATGACTGTTATTGGTTTAGCAGAGCAATCTGCCACATCCTTGCAGCATGGAAACAACGTACCAATATAAGAAAATATGGACATATCAACTTCAACTTAATAGATATGACACCCATACAAATAATTTGTTCTGCATATATATTGTATTTGTCACATACTGTAACTTATTCCCATCCATTCATGTCAGCATGACAATATTACAAGAGAAGACTTGATGTTGGACTCCATGTTTGGATTTTACACTCATGAGTAGATGATCAAATGATGAAATTGCTTAAGTCCAGTGACTACATAAAGTGAAATCCAGTTTCTGTTCATTGTTACAGGTTGCTATTTTATGAAACCTACCTACATTTCAGTGCATGATGAAGCTGAAATAATTGTTGTTGTTGTTGTTTGTTTAAAAGCAGATGCTCTGTATTGAATGCTCTGATATTCATATAACCAAATATACTGGGGGCCATGAAAGTTTTGTGAAAATGATTTTAAAAATTGGTATTTATTTATTTATTTTTATTTTTTAATGCTGTCGGGGAACAAGTTAATTTTAACCCTCCGGATTTGACTGAATAAATTGATCAGCACTGCATGGTGATTAGAGATTTAAGGCTGTTTGCCTCTCCATTGTGGTGCCCATTTCTATTGGCTGGGGTTATGATCAAGATGGGTTTCCATTGGCCGGACCCAGTGCCCACCCCCGCTGTCTCAGCAGTCGTCATGGCTGTGAATCTACTTGTTTAGGATTCATGATGAGCGGAAAAATAGGGAGGACTCTTGCTGCAAATGTCTCCAATTCTGGCATCTTTGTTTTGCTATTGATTACATTTCAGAGTGCCCTCCTGTGGTATGGTGCTCCCTGTGGTGTCTGGGCTGGTAAATTCATTTTGGGACAGAGGAGGCATGCATTAATCTGTACTGTGAAGCCTAGACACATGTCATGCTACCCCACTCCTGCCGCTTGACCTTTGCTCGAGAAATTCCTCTACAAAGGTCGCCAGGTTACCATTGCCCACCTGGAGAGATTCTGGTCTCCACTAGGTCCTGGATCCATCCATCACCGTGCAGCAAGTGCTGCTGGTAACAGATACTGGGCTAGATACTTGCTCTAATAATGTCTTGAATTTAAAGTTCAACGTTTAAAGTTGATGAAAGTTGTAGTTGAATTTATGTCTTGAATTTCAAGTTATACAATATTGTTTAAAAGCTTAGGGTCAGTAAATGTATTGTATTTTTTGTTGTATTTTTGAAGTTTCTTATGTTTACCAAGCCTGGATTTATTTGATCAGAAATTCAGTAAAAATTGTAATTTTGTGAAATTTTAATTTAATTTGGACATATTATAAAATGTATTTTATAGTTGTGATTATAAAGCTGAATTTTAGGCAACCATTACTCCAGTCTTCAATGTCACATGATCTTTGAGAAATTATTCTAATATATTGATTTGGTGTTCAAGAAACATTTCTTATTACGTAGAAATATTTTTGTTTACTACAAGAAATAACAATAAATGTCTTTACTTTTCAGTAAATTTAATGCATCCTTGCTTAATTAAAGTATTAATTTCTTAAATACAACTGACCCCAAGTTTTTGACTGCCAGTGTTAGTGATCTTTTAAAAGTAACCCTAACCCTAATATTATAAAATGATCAATTTATTTTTAAGTATTTAATCATGCAAAAAAAAAAAAAAAAAAAATGTATATCATTTTGTATAGTGTTTTTATAGAGTATTTTTTTTTCAGCTAGTTCAAATCCAACCAATGAATCATTCTGTGGTCATATACTGTACATTCATCCTAGTTGTTTGTCCATTCTGAAACTGCTATAATGCTTACAACATGACAATCAAAAGTATTTCTCTGTCAGGCAGAGAAAGTCAGAGGTGCTTGAGAAGTCAGATCAAGAAAAAAGATGGGTAGACCGAGTATGGACAAAAAGTAGCCAGACAGAGCTCCCCTGAGGAGCCTGGATGAATAAGCTGAGGAAGAAGCTTTGTGTCAACAGGTGGGATGATTCTCAGCCATTGTGGCTGCCTTTGTCGTTCTGCCTGCACCACAATGGGATGTCCCCTATTGGCCCCTGGATAAATATTGCCAGTTCTGAGGCAGAGGTGCACAGTAGCTGTATTGAGCTTAAGTGGAAATCAATGTTGGTTCATAGAGCCGGTGCTGCCAACCCCTGCCTGTAGCACAGGTGTTTACGTTAATGGCGACGCTGGCACAATCATACACCCCCCTAAAGGTCAGATGGGGGCATGTTTACCTTGTAGTGCGGCTCTTTGTGTGGCGCTGTGATTTCAAGCTGCACCTCACAGCTACAGATAATTCTATAAATGAGAAATGGCATTTAGAGGTCACATGAACACAACAGTTTCGAGAAAATTACGTATTGCTTAAAAGTAATCTCTCTACTGAGCTTTCCTGCTCACCCTGCAACTTTTAATGCTGAGATTCTTTTGTATTTCTCTCTTTTTAATTAAGCAAATACACTCCTAATTATTATAGATAAACAGTAGAATAGGTATTGAAGGCTCTAAACATGACTGGCGCTATGAATGCAACGTGACCACATTCATAATCATCACTACCTTAAAATCAGTCATAAAGAAATTACACCAACTCTGTACAACAATACATCTATGTTTTTATTATAATAAAGGATAGCAATGACTGCTGGTTTAGTTACAATAATTTTAGTCATCATTATTCAGGTTATTTTAGGTGATGCTTCCTTTGGAAGAGTGTGTTCAGCAGTGGTGGGCTGTTGATCTGCTGACGAATTTGATTAAAAGTCGAGGTCCATCTACCAAATTTGGTTTTCATTTCTCTGTGGTGAGGAACACAAGGTCTTACTAATTTGATTCGCTACTGAATCATTTACTCCAGAGCAGTGTTGCTTCACCCTCGACTACCCAAGCAGAAGAAAACTGGGGGTTACGATGGACTGCGAAGGGGCCCATGGATGGATTCCAAAGAGGTTAATTCTGCAACACTGGTAAATTCTCCACCTAAATCCAATTCATTCTATAGATATTGCATGGATTTTTATTCTATCAGTGCTTTTTCTCACTCACATGTGAGCATATGACTGGCATGGGGCGAGGGCGTGAACCAAAGCATTGGTTTATAGTGTGAAAAACAGTTAAGCAGAAGGTTGGCTTCCCCTAACCTCTGTTTGTTGGTCCTGTGGAGAGAAGCTTGGCCGTAGGGGACGCTAGCTGTGGAAATGGATTATGATCACTACAGAGAGACCGTGATACGGTGAATCTGATGAATAAGGTTTGGTAGAGCAGCCAGTGCCATACTCCTCAGTCTAAAGACAGTAGTGACTTCTCAGCTTTGATCTGATTTTTTTTTTTTTTTTTTTTTTTTACCAGAATGTTTAAAAATAGGTTGTTGTATGAGATGCCTAGTAAATGCAAGTGAAATCACTTATTGGATTTAATCTTTCTATTTAATATCCTGTTATTTGCAAATAATTACTCATGCGCTTCAGACATTTGATACAGAGCTTGGCATTAAAATTCATAATATCATCTTGTCCCCAGCAAGGCAACATTTGATATTACATTAAAGGCCTAGAGGAAAAAATGTTTGCCAGAATCTCATCAAATCATATTTCTAAAAATATTGCGGAACATATTTCACTCAAATAGCTACTGCACATTTATTTTTTTATTTTTTATTTTTTATTTTTTTTGGTCCAAAAGAGACAAAAATTCCCCCTGCTATTTATTTTCTTTTTGTGCCCCAGTCTTTTTTCAAAATCCTTTATTGGATTCCATGACTGCCTCTCTTTTTCTCTTTAACCGATTCTCTTGATAGCAATTTAATTTAATCTGGGGGGCTCCAAGCAGCTACGTCCTTTGATGTTTCTTTGACAGGCTCTCATAACACATCAGATTTGATCTAACCTTTCTTGGTGGATAGAAAGAGAGAATAAAGATCAATTATTAGGTGAATTTGAAGTTGCATTAGAGAGTTTTTCTCTTTTCTTTTTTTTTGCTGCTTCCTAGTTGCTTTAAGTGCCCATCTGTCTAAACATCTCTCATTTTTTTCTTCCTTTTTTTCTGATCATTTCCGCGACTTATTCATGAGCCATGGGAGCCACGCTTTGTAGTCTCCATGTAGCCTTTTCGGCCTACCCCCACTGAATACAGCTATGTGCTTGCATAAAATATCTTTTTCACTCTGCCTGCAAATTCTCTGAACTCCGTTCACATGAATGGCCCAACTTTCTGAAGGTTTTTTTTTTTTTCTCTCTTTACACCCTCTCACGCCCTCCCTCACTTTCTTATCCTTTGCGTTGTGTCCTTCGTTGTGGATTTGTATGCAGAAAATCACTGCTGTGGCCACAAAGCACAGTGCATCACTCCAGATCATTTCTGGACGCCCTGCTGTGTGAGTTATAAAGAAGGATCCCTCAATGACACTTTGACTATTAACAATGTTTTAAGTCAATATGTCTCTCTTAGTTTTCCCTCTATAGGCCAATAAATGTAAAAAATTGGTGCATTCAATGTGACTAGGTCAGACTTATAACTGCGTAGAGGTTCACATGGCTTGCGTCTGTGCTTTCAGCCACATAATGGTTTTACATAAGATCATTTATATCCTGCTACAGCTCAATTATGTGAGTATATATGCATAGTAAATTTTAAAAAAAATTGTATAATGATCAAAATTTATATATATATATATATATATATATATATATATATATATATATATATATATATATATATATATATATATTTACTGATGGGAGAAGATTATTGATGTGAACTAGGTTATGGAATCAGGATTCCATATACGTCAGATTTGTTCCAGTCAGTCAAAACAAAACAAAAATTAGCCACCTATGCCACGCTCTGAATTCCCAGCATCCCACACGGGTGTTAGCTACATCACCTCGACCCGTGGCATGTTTGCGCTGTTTAAGCGGCACACCTCAAATGAGAATGACCCATGGTTGTCGGAGAGAGGATGCTTTTGCCTGAATCCTGTGGCGTGCTGCCAAAGACAGTATTTTTACAGTCACTGCACGGGCCATCTCTGGAAGACAGAGTTGTGGTGTGCTTCGATGGCTGCCCGTCTTTAAAATGCTCATCTAGCTGACTGCATAGTAAACAGACTGGGAATGCGGCGCTTAGCGGCTGGTGTCACAATCTGCCCCTCACAATAGCCTGGGCAAGTGCCAACAGAGCCAATCTGGAAAGGGTTTTAATCTATTTTCAGTAAGCAAATGGTTTAAAAATAACAATTAGAGCTTTTTATTAACTAAACAGACAAGAGAAACGGATGATAAGTGAGAGTGAGGCCAAGGTATTGTATTCTGAACAGAGTATCTGTGTCTGGTTATGCAGTTATGCAGACATTGCTTAAATGTTTTGTTCCTGTTTTGTTTTTTGGTCTGTCTGCTTAGAATCAGATCAACAGATCTACTGCCACAAATGTATCAAATATAAAAACATATTGTCATTCATTTCTAGTGTGGTAGTTGTTGAGTGACAGAGTTGTCTTGATCAAATGGGTCTTGTCAGGGTGCCAGCATTGTGTCTGGGAGAAGACGGGCAGAGGAAGAGGAGGATGCTGTGGTGTGTCTCTTTATCCTGGGCAGGGTACATGAACTGGAAGCAGGCCAGTCTGCAATCACCGTGGTAGGCCAGTCGCCAGCTAAGCATTAGAGAAAACCCTCATTGTGGATGAGGCGCACACTTCCAAGTGCAGTTAATACAGCATTGTTTAATGAATGTTTGTGAAAAGTTAATGGAATAATGTTAACTGATTGTTTATGCTTTTATAATATGTGGCCAAGAAAGACCTTTTTTTAGAGTGCATGATGTGTTGTCATTGTCACCATATGCTAGATGAGTCAGTATTTGTGTTGTTTTGACTGATGAGACATGACGTTCTCATGGCAGACATTCTGTTGTAGATGTTTGAGGATTTTTTTTTTTTTCAGTGTATCATGTTATTCATAATTCCTGTAGACTTCAAAATGCTCCAGTATGAATTAAAATAGTTTACGTTTCTTGTTGTTTTCATGTTTCTCTCTAGTTTGCTTTGAGTCTTTCTGTTAACTCCAAATTTGCCCGTGACCTAGTTTAGGTCACATTAAGTTATTACAAATTTTGACGAACCTGATACCAAGTGGAACCTCCCAGAAGCTTGTAAAGTGGATGCAAACAAATGGCTGTCGGTTCTTAATGCGTTTGCTTCACGTATGTGGGTGCGCGAGGGTAGCAAAGGGAGCTGTAATGGATCATGTTTGTGTTTTTTAATAAACCCAAGCAATATTTCAGAATTAAGGACAAGTATACATCTGCATTGGAAGATAAGCAAATTTCGAGGATATTTAAGGCAAACGGGAGTCCGATGTGACTGCGCCGGGGATGTACCCATGTTCTACTCAGCACCTCTTGTGTTGTGTGTGCTCCATGCTCCAGCCTACATGTAAGGGCGAGTGATAAATGAGAGAGTGTTGGGTTTAATCGACTGAGGCTCCCTTACACATCGCTTTTGGGATACTGGGGAGGGACGGTGGATAATGGAAGCATTGTTTCGCCCAGTCTCTGTGTCTCAGCAGGAGGACAGGGGGAGGTGGTGGGAATAGCAAGTCGGCCTGGAGAACAGGGGTCTGACTGCACCTCGCCTATACCTTCAGATCCTATACAGACAATAACAACACTGGTATATGTAATATTTAGCAAATCTTGAAATGTCCTACTTTAAACGATCATGTTTCAATTCACTCTTGGTGAACTATTTTAAATCTTAAATGAAAAAAAATGTATAATATTGGCTTATCTGTATGGCGATTTTTATATTTGTGCTTCCTTATCAGTAAGCAATGGACTACGGTCAATATTTGCAAGCAGAAGAATAATAGGATGTAAATAGACGTTATATCTGTAAATGCCAGTCATGTAATATTAATGCTGTTAATTGCATCTTGGTAGGGGTTGAGTAGCTGTTACGCTGGCCTAACTGGCAGATACACAAACAGACATGTGGTTGCGTCATACTGACAAGTCTGTCATAAAAATGTTCAGATCATAGAATTTAGTCTAAACAACTTGTAAAGATACATTTCACACTGGAAGTGTTTTTACCAATTTACAGGCATAAAATTTGAATTATCATGGAAGCCGTGTCCAAGAGATGCCTATTCACCTCTGTGCTGGCACAGATGCCATGTTTCTCTGCTTTGACACTAACATCAGTGTGGGGGTGGGATACACAAGGTTTTATGCCTCACCCCACAGAGCAGTAAAATCTTTCTGGACCCACATCACACACTCACTGGTTTTATGGTGTTTGGTGTTGAAACATTTCATTCCGAGCGAGCGTTTCATCCCCTTGTCTTGTGTTTTTATACAGCTGTGCACCAGCAATCCCAGCATGCACTTTCTTGGCTGAATTGTGTAATGGTGTAAAAGCACCATGTTGTGAGAAATTATCGGAATTTGGCTGGGGGACATAGGAGTTTTGACATTATGTCCTTAACATTATATTGCTCTTGGTGCACTCGTTGTTTTAGGCAGCAGAGGGATAAACCTATGACTTAATATCAGCGAATGCAGCCTTGTGAATTAAATCCTTCAGGGAAATCTTATGCCTTCTAATTAAGTGGATTAGAATTAATCAAACAAGAGCGCTGTGTTGGATACACGTTGGAGGAAATACAGAACATGTACACAAAGAGTATTGCATGTCTTACATCTCATTACGAAACTCATTAAAACTTGCTTAATTAATTACAAGAGCTCTTGACCAAATGTGCTTTGTGCGAGCCTTATGAAGTAATTTAGCTCAATTAAAAACACTTTTCCTGATAAAAGTTAGAGATCTACATGCTTTTGTGTGGTTGAGATGCCATGCAAGGGAGGGGTGCTCTAGGCAGTGATAATTTTAAGAGATTTTAACATCTCTCATTGTCAGTGTCTCTCCAAATGTGGATTACAAATAGTCTTTGGTGTTTTGGTATTTGAATAAGATATTTTTCAGTAGGCAAAAAGCTGCATGTGTTCCTCATCAGAGTGTTTCTACAATGACAACGGTTTTGATTCTTCAAGGTATGGATGCTGTAGGCTCCTCTTTGATATCTTTTGGCTAGAGAATGAATGTCTGTGATTTCCCGAAGGTTTCAGCTGTCAAACGTCCAGTTCGCATTTACAAAGTGAAGAGAAAGGAACCAGAAAGGCTGCCACATCCTGTGCTGCTCGTGTTTTATTGGCTCGTCAATATTCTGAGCTGCACCTGTCTGGGGTGCAGTGGGGCTCAGGGTACCTGGCCAATAGGACATCTATCACCTGCCATCTGAACAAAAGTTCATTACAAAGTCACGGTGGACTGGTATCTGGTGGATTTAGCTGTATTCTGCTATTCTGTTTGTTGTTCCTGTTGTCATAATAAGCCAAGGTTGATCTCGGCAAGGCGGCGTGTGCAGGGTTCCTAGCAAAACAGCTGGAAAATGCAAACGGGGAGGAGGTCTAACCCATACACCCTGCACCAAACCCTTTGATCAACCTCATCCTACCTCATCCAATCACTTCAGTTCCGTGGCCCCTCTCTCCCTGAAACCGCCTTGATTACTGCCAGTACTATTTTGAACATGGTAAAAGCAAATTGCGTATATATTCGTGGAATCCTCTGCCCCTTTGCCGCCCACCAGGCCTGTGCTCCTCTCTTCTCAAAGGTGCTGAAATAACCCACCATTCCATTTCTAGTGCTGTATATTTATTAATTGTAAAGCAGTAAGACCTTTTGGCTTTTAATCTTTTTTTTTAAGATTTTAGCTTGGATTGTCTTTTTGTCTAACCTTTAAGCTGTAGACCAGAATTAATTTCATGAAGACAAACTTTATTTATTTTTTTATTTGACTGGTAATGAGCACTTAACTGTTGTAGTGGATTTGAATACCTTGTCTGTAAGGCCTGAACTTTAATGTATAACCCTTACTTTATTGCCATATTGCATCAAAATGGTCCAAGTTAAATACACTGAACAAAATTATAAATGCAGCACTTTTGTTTTTGCCCCCATTTTTCATGAGCTGAACTCAAAGATCTAAGACTTTTTCTATGTACAAAAAAGGCCTATTTCTCTCAAATATTGTTCACAAATGTATCTAAATCTGTGTTAGTGAGCACTTCTCCTTTGTCGAGATAATCCACTCACCTCACAGGTCTGGCATATCAAGATGCTGATTAGACAGCATGATTATTGCACAGGAGTGCCTTAAGGCGGGCATACACTGTGCGATTTCTGTTCGATTTCGGCAAGGTACCAACTCACACTGTACGAGTAGATCACATGCGATGTAAAGTCAAAACTCACAATTTTTATGCGCTCACTGTACGGTCTGATCGTCGAGTTGCGATTTGACTGCTCACACTATACGTGGGGAATCAACCGAATCAACACGTAGGATCCTAAGAACCCGGATGTTTGTGGCTGTTTCAAAATAAACATGCTTTCCCGGAATAAATGCACTGCTTTGGTGATATGCGCAATTCTGTGTGCTGAAACGTCCAAAAAAGAAAAAAAGGCGTCGGCGCACCTTGACACACAGGTGGCTCGGAAGACGTGGCCTATATGGTTTATCCATTTTGCAACGCGAACTGGAGGTAAGCAGGTGCTTTCTACCCTCTTTTATTTTTTATTTTTCTTTGCCATAACTCCACAAGTTTTCTCTCCATCACTTCAGTCCACACTACACGTCGTGTCACCATGGTTTCGTTTATGCGCAGTTAGGGAAATGCGGAAAATCGGTTCGTAGCCCTGCTTCAATAGTGCGATACCTCACGAGAGGCGCCAAAAATTTCTGACATGTCAGAAATCAATTCGACCCACTGATTGCTGGTCGGGAGAGGCTAATCCCCTTTCGTTTCCCCTTGCACACTGCATGAACACTGCACGACAAACGACACACGAAAATGCTGAAAATCGGCCCAACCAGAAAAAAAGTTGCATGAGTCAGAATTTGGCTCAAAATCTGATGAAAATCGCACAGTGTATGCCCGGCCTTAGGCTGGTCACAATAAAAAGCCACTCTAAAATTTGCAGATTTATCACATAGCACAATGCCACATTTGTCGCAAGTTTTGAGGGAGTGTCCAATTGGCATGCTGACTATAAGAATGTCCACCAGAGCTGTTGCCTGTGAATTTAATGTTAATTTCTCTACCATAAGTCGTCTCCAAAGGTGTTTCTTAGAATTTGGCAGTACATTCACCAGCCTCACAACTGCAGACCACATGTAACCACACCAGCCCAGGACCTCCGCATCCAGCATATTCACCTCCAAGATTGTCTGAGACCAGCCGTCCTGAGCTGCTGCAACAATCGGTTTGCATAACCAAAGAATTTCTGCACAAACTGTCAGAAGCCGTCTCAGGGAAGCTCATCTGCATACTCATCATCCTCATCAGGGTATTGACCCGAATGCAGTTTGTCATCATAACCGACTTGAGTGGGTAAATGCTCACATTCTATGGCTTCTGGCACTTTGTAGTGGTGTTCTCTTCCATGGCAAAAAGTGTTTATGGCATCGTGTGGGTGAACAGTTTGCTGATGTCAACATTGTGGATCGAGTGGCCCATGGTGGCGGTGGTGTTATGGTATGGGCAGGCGTATGTTATGAACAATGAACACAGGTGCATTTTATTGATGGCATTTTGAATGCTCAGATATACCGTGATGAGATCCTGAGGCCCATTGTTGTGCAATTCATCCATGACCATCACCTTATGTTGCAGCATGATAATGCACAGCCCCATGTAGCAAGAAGCTGTACATTATTTCTGGAAGCTGAAAACATCCCAGTTCTTGCATGGCCAGCATACTCACCGGACATGTCACTCATTGAGCATGTTTGGGATGCTCTGGATTGGCATATACGGCATCATTCTTCAGTTCCTGCCAATATCCAGCAACTTCGCACAGCCATTGAAGAGAATTGGACCAACATTCCACAGGCCACAATCAACAACCGGATCAACTCTATGTGAAGGAGATGTGTTGCACTGCGTGAGGCAAATGGTGGTCACACGACATACTGACTGGTTTTCTCACCCCGCCGGACCCCCCAATACAGTAAGTTCACCAGGCAGCAGAGGATTGTCGTGCCGTCCACTGAGGGCTATCCAGGGGTGCTGCAAGGCACCGTGGAAGAGTCTGCCCAGCAGGTGGAGGGCCAAGTAGCAGTGTCTTTGTTTTGTTTTTTTCTCTCTCGTCTCTGTCTCTCCTCATCCTTCCGTCCGTCTCCTTTTCTCTTGCCTTGCCTGTCTGTCCATACCCTCAGGTACACCGTGACCCCCGTGATCGGCTCCCCCAAAGGGTGGGGGGAGTAAAGCACAGTCTCGGGAATACCCTCGACCTGCAAGGACCGATGGGGGTATGTGATGAGTGGGGCGGGGCGAGAGCTGTGGGAGTAATTGAAAATGATTGACACCTGCACCACTCCCCGGTCTCGAGTCCCACAGAGGATATCCGGAAGGATAAAGCGAGGAGTAACGACAGTGAAGGATGAGAGAGGACCAGGCCTGGATTTTATTTTGTGTTTTGGTTCTGTTTGTGCACAACAGTAATCCATGAGGAGCTGTCGTGCTCCTTTCTGTTTATTTTGTTATTAAAGTTTTATTTTAATGTTTGCCGGTTCCCGCCTCCTCCTTCCCTTATTATGAATGTTACAGTGTTACACTTTTTTCAACACAGATTTAGACAGATTTGTGAACAATATTTGAGAGAAATAGGCCCTCTGTGTACATAGAAAAAGTCTTTGATCTTTGAGTTCAGCTCATGAAAAATGGGGGCAAAAAAAAAAAAAAAGTGTTACATTTATAAATTTGTTCATTGTAATTAAAACAGTGCTGATTCCTGTGGTATCATACACTCAAGACCAGAGTGAGACTAATTTTTAGACCTGGAGTTTCATGACATAGACAGGCTTTTTTTTTTTTTTTTTTTTTTTTCGTAAAAAGATTAATCACGATTAATCACATCCAAAATAAAAGTTTTTGTTTACATAATATATGTATGTGTACTGTCTATATATATTATGTATATAGATGCACACACATAGAGTGTATAAATGTTTAATATTTACATATGCATTTATATATTTGTATTATTATATTTTGTTATACATTAATATATTTAAAGGAACACTCCGACTTTTTGGGACTTTGGCTTATTCACAGTATCCCCCAGAGTTAGATAAGTCCATACATACCTTTTTTCATTTCTATGTGTTCTGTAAGTGTTATTTGACGCACCCACCACTAGCCTAGCTTAGCACAAAGACTGGATGTAAATGGATACTGTTAGCATAGTAATCCCAATAAGTGACAAAATAATGTTCCTATTTACATGTTGTGATCTGCATAATCACAGAGTGTACAAATAACAAGGCTATATGTATGGAGCCAGAAGAGTCTCAATAAAGATAAATGCACACACTACAGTCACATATGCACACATAGGATTCATACATGCACACACATAATTCATAAATACACACACAGGATACACAAATGCACACAAAATTCACAAATGCACACACAAAATTTAAATCAAACAACATTTACAAATGCACTCAAGATTCACAAATGCACAGGACAAGATTCAGAAATGTATTTCTGATGCACACACACATATATCTTGATTTACAAACTGCTTGCGGTCTGTGAACTTCACTGCATTTGTGTGTGAATTTTGAGACTCCCTTGACTTGGCTCGACACACAAATGCCTTTTTTTAAACAGGGAATGATCTGCAACCAATCAGATATCTCCCTTGTTTTAGCCAATCACAAGAATGCACCCCACGTGGGGGATTGTTTACTTATAAGCCAATCAGCGAACGACTCACTTTCCTCACGCAGCGAACGACTCACTTTCCTCAGCGAACGACTCACTTACCTCACACAGCCGGCGACTCACTTTGCGCAGCCAGCGACCCACTTTGCGCAGCGAACGACTCACTATCCTCATGAGTCACGCAGCGAACGACTCACTTTCCTCACCCAGCGAGCGACTCACTTACCTCACGAGACACGCAGCGAGCGACTCACTTTCCTCAGCGAACGATTCACTTTCCTCACGAGTCACGCAGCGAACGACTCACTTTCCTCACCCAGCGAGCGACTCACTTTCCTCAGCGAACGATTCACTTTCCTCACGAGTCACGCAGCGAACGACTCACTTTCCTCACCCAGCGAGCGACTCACTTTCCTCAGCGAACGATTCACTTTCCTCAAGCAGCGAAGTTGAGCGAACGATTCACTTTCCTCACACAGCGATCAACTCACTTTCCTAAGCGAACGACAGCCGGAGACCCACTTTTCGCAGCCAGAGAGCCACTTTCCTCTCGCAGCGGACCACTGACTCTCTCTTCATGTAGGGACTGAATATTATAATAAAAGTGTCTTCTATATTGCATCCAAAAGAATATTTAGATATATTTAAATATTCAAAAAGGTTTAAACATTTTTTTTTTTTTACTTTCATTAAAATATTTCAATAAAATGAAATAATTGCCTATTGCAAATTTATGAATCCATGGTTAACTTTTTTTCTGCAGTCACTGGGCTATATGTATTGAGACATTTTTAAATTTATATTTAGTAAATAATATTAAAAAATAAACCTGAATTGTAATCTAAACATCTGTATTTTCATACAATTTAATACAATTGCTGTGTGAACAGGTTCATGTGATTGGCTTATAAGTAAACAATCCCCCACGTGGGGTGCATTCTTGTGATTGGCTAAAACAAGGGAGATATCTGATTGGTTGCAGATCATTCCCTGTTTAAAAAAAGGCATTTGTGTGTCGAGGCAAGTCAAGGGAGTCTCAAAATTCACACACAAATGCAGTGAAGTTCACAGACCGCAAGCAGTTTGTAAATCAAGATATATGTGTGTGTGCATCAGAAATACATTTCTGATTCTTGTCCTGTGCATTTGTGAATCTTGAGTGCATTTGTAAATGTTGTTTGCATTTCTAAATTGTGTGTGTATTTCTGAATTTTGTGTGCATTTTTGAATTTTGTATGCATTTGTAAATCTTCTGTGCTTTTTAAATTTTGTGTGTGCATTTGTGAATTTTGTGTGCATTTGTGTATCCTGTGTGTGTATTTATGAATTATGTGTGTGCATGTATGAATCCTATGTGTGCATATGTGACTGTAGTGTGTGCATTTATCTTTATTGAGACTCTTCTGGCTCCATATATATGAGACAGAGACAATTTTTAATCGTATAAATACTGGGATCTACATTCTCACTAGGCGTAGGAGCACAGCTAACGTTACTTGGGCGGAGTGGCTCCTTGGGCGGAGTGATTAGCGCAGCCCACAAGACGCCTTGTTGATGGTTCCGTAAACAAACAAACGTGACTAGCTAGATGTGACTCGTGATCATGGCTGACTTTGAGGAATTGTCAGACTCTTTTACTGTGTATCAAGCCAAGATCCAGAACCATATAGTTTTGAGCCAGAATACACAGTCGAGGAGTTACAAACTTTGGAAGCTGTAAGACAAGATGTCGAAGAGAGAATCAGAACGAACACAGACTGGTGCTGTAAATGTGGAACATGCCAACCTATGCCGACAGAAACCGAGTGCCTTTGTTGTAATGAATGGGACCGGGTATTGTCATCAATGTCAAGGCTTGATGACAATCAAAATATTTGCGTCACTACCACGGAAGATTTCTCTGCCCTAATACACCCGGCAGTTGTCGTTTTTCACCCATTGTGACAAGATAAACTGGAAGATAAACTGGAAGAAACGCCCCATGCCAAGTGAACCTAATGGTCAGCTGTCCACCAAGTGAGTTATTTTGTTATAATGATCACGAGCAGTGTGTTAATGACAACACAATAAAAACAATAAAGGGGATACACTGGAGCCCCTATTCACGTAATAGTGTCACTACTAAGGTTATATTACATTAGCATGGCACTGTTACAGTATGGCTAATGTTAGTCATCTCAAAACATAACCGAACACTTACCGCAACAACAGGTGATCCAATTTGTTCTGTCTTTATTATCGATGGGATGGCTGTATCCTTTAGCACACGTTTCAAGGTCGGTGTGGCAACTTGCATTTTTTTCAAAATAGTCGTGTACAGTAAAATGTTCAGAGCAAACGAAATACTTTGTGATGGTGTTTACAGGTGTGTTTGGATCTATTTCCAGAGCAAGTAGCCATCGATTCATCAGGTCAGCGTTTTGGGTTGAAATTCTATGAAACATCATAGTATTACCTGGTCTCCCCTGTTTATTGTCGCAGCTCTTTACAATACAGTGAACACCCATGATTGTACACTATAAATTTACTATCTAGTAATTGCAGACTCTACCAACTCTGAGGGAACACTCTGCTCCCTCACCACGGCGCGTCTCGTGTGCTGCGCTAATCACTCCGCCCAAGTTGCCACTCCGCCCAAGTAACGTTAGCTGTGCTCCTACTCCTAGTGAGAATATAGTTCCCAGTATTTATACGATTAAAAATGGTCTCTGTCTCATATAGCCTTGTTATGTGTACACGCTGTGTCTATACAGATCACAACATGTAAATTGGAAAATGTTTGCATTATTTTTTCACTTATTGGGATTACTATGCTAACAGTATCCATTTATATCCAGTCTTTGTGCTAAGCTAGGCTAGTGGTGGGTGCGTCAAATAACACTTACAGAACGCACAGACATGAAAAAGGTATGTATGGACTTATCTAACTCTGGGGGATACTTTGAATAAGCCAAAGTCCCAAAAAGTCGGAGTGTTCCTTTAATATATAAACATAACATATTTTCTTAAATATATACATTTGTGTGTTTGTATTTATTTATACTGAAAAATACACAGTACACACACATATTTTGTAAACAAAAACTTTTATTTTGGACACAATTAATCGCTTTACAGCACTTGAATACTGTATTTCCAACAACAGAGTTTTTTGTTTGTTTGTTTTTTTTTTTTTTGAGTACGCTGCCGCTGTCAGGGGAGTCAAAAGATAATTAGGTCATCATTAGGTTTGCCAATTAACTTTAGAAATGGAAAATAAGGGACAATTGTGATTGCTTATCTTTTATTCTTTAAGAAAATAGTATTTATTCTTGTATTATTGTAGAAAATAAGTCTTTATTGTTTAATATTCTGGAATAATGAACAGAATAAGGGACACTCCAAATATTGTACTATACCATAATGTAGGCTTATGTCTGCTAGTAGTTAAACAGTTTCTTAAAAGTTAGTTAATTTTTTTTTTCATGCAAACAACAAAAAAAAATTAATCGGCCTGGGTAAATTGTACCTTTATAGAATTGTGACTTCACAAGTGTAGTAGGCTAATTTCGAAGGTGTAAATACTGTGAAATTACAAATGGCATGAAATTTGAAAGCATAACAACTGAAGGTCTATGAAACGTTAGTCAACAAACCTTTTTTTCTTTCTTTCTTTCTTTTTTTTTTAAACAATGGCACTTAAAGTTTTCCTGCTTTGCTAACTGTTGGGGCTCATGATCAATAAGCTGCATTCCCCCAAACTGATTTGGCAGAATCAAAACAAGGACGGTGAAGGGAACTACCTCGCCGTGAAATGGGAGCAGCTGGCAGAGGATCCTGCTTGGTCTTAAAGCCTTTCTCAAACACCTACATTCACAAATCACAATGATTTGCAAATAACAATGATTTGATAATGATTAATTATCAATTGAGAATTTGTTACTAAAAGGTTTGGTGTAAATAATAATATGGGCTGTGAGAAAATAATAAATAGGCTGCTGTGAGTGCAGGCAGCCTAGGGGCAGCATATTTCAACCCAGTGGCATGACAACACACTGGCCCTAGTAGCCAACAAAACAGACCGGCCCACCAGGAATCCTCCAGGTGCTCCCGGTTAGCCAATCCGGTCTTGCATACACAGTACAAAAGAAGCAAAAACTATATGCATGTTTTTCAGTTCATTAAGTTTTTATTGTTCTTTTGTTGTTTTGGACACTATTCACTTTCATTATATGGACAAAAATATTTCTAACATTTTTACAGAATATCATCTTTTCTGCTCCACTGATGAAAGTCAGTTATACGGGTTTGGTGATACAACATGACGGAGAGTAAATGATGACACAATTTTCATTTTTGGATGGACTGTCCCTTGAAAAACTTCTAAATAATGCTGCTTTGCTCTAACTATCATTAAATGCAAAAAGTCTTAAGGCAAATACAGAGCTTAAACTTTTTTTACTCTTCTGACTATAAGCGGATCTTAAGTATATAGATTTGTCCTTACATAGAGATGAGTTGTCAGTTGATTAGCATTCTTTTATGTATTTGGATACCAAAGCAGTTTGACACCAGATGCTTTGATCTTTGATTATTCTGGACAAAAGAGTCCAATCCTCTTCTTGTTTTGACACGTGTGCCCCTTACTTTAGACCAATAGCTGTTCCACTGGCCACTCAGCAGGAGCAATAATCCACTGGTCGTCTGACACATGGTCTTAATCAAGGAATCATATGGGCCTGATGATGGTTTGTAGCAATAGAATTCATTCTCCACTCACCCGTACCCAGAGTTGCCAAGACTTCAAAAGGTCCAGTCCCCAAAGGTTTTGTAAGGTTCACAGTTTTACTGTTGTTTTGAAGTCAGAGTTCCTCTTTGTCCAAGCGGGAGCTTGTGTTTACACAACTGGCTTGGCATGGAACCCATCTCCCTCTGGTTCTCCAGACCTCATCTGTAAAAAATGCTGCTGTCAGACTGAGTTCTTTTTAGCTGAAAGCTCAGATATTTAGTCTTGAAAGTTTTAAGACATTTGTCACTTCTCTGTTAGCTTCTGCATTAGATTTGACCTTCGGACTTCTGGCAAGTTCATTGTCACTGGCCAGTGTAGCGATAATTGGTTATAACTGTCTGCCTAATGTAGGATTGAAGTAAAAAGTGTTACACAGAACTGGTTTCTATAGGGCATGTACTGAAACTTTTTGTGATATGGCTGTTTCTTCTTAGACTATGGGTGCTTTTGAAAATGTGAACCTGTAGAAAAACTCTGAAAGCACACATTCGACATTTTTCAGTGGTTTATTTGGTCTGCTTGCATGTTTTACATGTTATGCTCAAAATTACAATTTCCGTGATTATTGGAACGCTATTTGTAATATTTAATATTTTTAAATGAATATTTCAGTAATTGGAATGTGTAGCCTAATAGATATAAATTATATTTTTTAAAGGATTTACAGTTCCAGAATGAAAGTGAATAAAACAAACAACATTAATAAATAAATAATAATAATAATTAACGGTTTACAAAAAGTTTCCAAGACCGTTTTAATGTGACCTTCCTGTAGGCTGTGTGGGGGATATATAGCTGTTCCTCTTGACCTTATAAATTCTACACAAAACCCTGAATCGACACAGACCCTTAGGAAAGGAGATTAGCTGCTGACAAATGTTAAAGAGAAATCTGAATCTCATTTAACCAACTTTAATTATGTCTGAATTGTTGTTATAGTGAGTGGGAATTCAGTTCAGATTAAATTAGGCTGCCTCGTAGGTAGCCACAACTACTAACACATTTAAAAATGTTCTGTTTTCAGCCATTTTTTTTGCAACACCTACCCAAAATCCTCAGACAAATTAAAAACACGCTCTCAATCGACCAAGAAGAAACCGAGATGCCAAAAAGCATGTTTTATTTTCCTGCCACTCTGTCTGTCAGTTGCTCAAGATGTTTCTAGGAATCCCAAGGGTACCCCTTCAAACTTGTTCATTCTGTTTCTCCTCCTCTTCGTACTTCTTTCTTCTTCTCAAGTGTCATGTCTTTAAGACTGTCAAGCTCATTTGGATGTAACTATATGGTGTGCTGATCTCCTTTGCAACCCATTTTGTAATAATTCTCTGCTCCGTCTCTCTCAGGGCCTATAAATAATTCATTGGGCACTAGAGACCCTTGAGCACTTTGGCCTTTCAGGGTTGCCTGCAGTGTGAAAACATGCTGGCGCTCACTGTAAGAAGTGGATCGAGACTCCTCCTGTACAGGACGTAGAACCTGAATTGGATGAACCTGTGCTTGGAGAAAGTAATGAAGTGGAACACCTGGACTACCGTGCCCAATAACTTATTTGATATGTTGGGGAAAGACAGTCGGTGAGTGCCAGGAGGCTGTGCGGGGGTCAGGCCACCATCTTGCCTACCCGACGAAGAGGAGAGAAGCCCAGCGGCACCTGCCTTATTAGCACCATGCCACCTTCAGTTGACGTAACCTCAGCCAACCTCTGGCGGAATATATACATCATCCGCAGGGCCGCACCTACTCTATAGGCCACACAAATTTATAAGTACAAGTTTTTGCCGATTAATGAATTCAGAAGTGAGCTTAATTATTCCGCCCTTAATTAAGATCACAATGCAAATTCCTTCATTAATAGTGACACGGACAATTTCTTCTTGGCTCCACAGGGACACGATTATATGCAGGCCTCGTTGAGCAGGTTGCGAGGTGTCACCGCATATTCAAATGGCATGCTTGTTTAATTGTAGTAAATGTAGCATGTCCGCATAGGTAAAAGAGTTTTGAGGGCCGGTGAGGGAGGGGGTAGAGCCTGGGCTGAGGCCCCGTCGCTCCCCCAGGCAGCTGTTTGCGGGGCCCTGGCTGCTCCCTAGGGGCCTCTGCAGGACAGTGTTGTTGGACTCTTGTCTTTTATGGCAGCAGCAGTAAACATGACAGGCTGTTTGGGTACCATCTGTTTAAAATGGCTGCCGCATGGTAACAGGGAGATGAACTTGAGAGCTGGTTTGTGTCTGTCTTCGTGCTAACAGTCTTGTCTCCACGTCTCTGCAGGTGGACGTTTGACGGGAGAGGCGTGGATGTGTCCAGCCAGTGGAACCTGGCGTCTGCTTGAATGCCCGTCAACACTGTACGCACCCACGAATTCACACAAACGCGCACGCACGTAAGGGGGGGGGGGGGGGGGGGACTCTTCACAGCTCTTCGGTTTCTGACAGATTGATCAGAGTTGCTAGAACATTCTGAGGCTGTCAGTTTTGTAGCAACTAAATCATTCTCCCCAAAGATTTAAGCATTTGAAATTAAGATTTTACGGAGCGAATCATGTGCCAAAAAACACCTATCGCAAGTCACATGCATTAAACATTCAGACGACAATGTTTTGATGAATTACTGGCCATCCGTTGACCCCCTGATGTTTTCGGTCCTCTTCTGACCGGGAACGCAATGCATATTTGACGTCTTTTCTAATGAGATTGGCCTTCTTTAGCTGGAAATTACTGGTGCGTTTTAAAATGAGACTTACCCACTAAACAATAACATTTATACAGTTTGCCGTCATAAAATAGATAACTTGCTTACTATAATACTCAATAGATTAGTTGTTTATTCAAAAAAAAATAATGTCATTAAACTTTCTTTTATTTCTTTACATTTCCACAGAACCCAAGACCGAAAACCCTGGCAATCAAAATATCAAGAATATTCTTCTCCCAATGTTAACATTATAACGCTCTTTGCGGTATTTTTGTCCGTACCATACAGATTTGAACCTGTATCAGGGTCTGTTTTCTCCACCCATTCCATTTACATTGAATAGGTCATTGGTAGCCAACTAGGTGGAACTAATTTGGCACAGAAGTGAGGAGTGACTGGGCATAGTGTCACATGAAGCCACTGGGATGTAATGAGGAATACTTGATTAGTGTTAAGCATGGGAACACGGCTGTCTAAGCCAAGCATGGAATAGGAACGCGCTCAACTCCATGTAGTTAAAGGCAATATTCAAGATTTGTGACCTTTTTAATATTTTTTAAACATTTGATTATATCATGAATATTTAATTTAAATTATTTAATTAGTTCAATTTTTCTTTTTATTGAATAAACGTAAAGTTCTCATATAGATTCATGTAAAGAATGAGGCAAAATTATAGCTGTTTATTTTAGGTATTTTAAACATTTTAATATTTTCCAGAATCATTAAAAACGTTATGCGCAACACTTAGCATAATATAGACTGAATATTCATGCACTGACCCTGTTCAAAATTGAGGGTGTTTATTCATGGGTCATGAATACTTAAGCTATTTTCCTTCAGATTAATTTCCGCCTCTGTCTGTTTTGAATGGGACGATTACAGTTGTGAAGCTCTAATTAAGCACTACCTTTCAATACAGAAGGCTCTACCATCTGGTTGTTGTCGTATGCACCACAAACATAAGGGCACTGACAAAAACTGAGATGAGAATTACAACACAAAGCCGAATAAAAAAATAAAAAAAACTCAACTTTTCAAATTAGAAATGCCAGCACAAATGTTCCTTTCACAATAGCATATATGCAATATCTTCAAATGTACAGTGATGTCTCCTGTCATGAGATATCAAGGGGATATGATCATAATTAGGGCTGTCTATCAGTTATACCACTTTAATACATTTACTTACACGATATGCTGATTAACCTACTTCAATTAGATGCATACATTTCTGTGTATTTGTAATTACAGGAACATGAAATATTACATTTATTACATATGCAACAGTGCACGGTAATATATTGCATCAACATTTGCTAAAAAAAATCTGAACTGAAGATAGAGACATCATCTTACATTATTTAGGTAAGTCTTGGTGGTTGCAAATGTTGTGGTATATTATTGAAGTCAATATTTATTTCAATACAGTGTATATAGTTTTTCCACAACATTAATCATTTGTCTGTGACTGACCTATACAGTCCATAGTTCTGATTGTCCAAGGAACACAGATTATTCTATTCACATCTGCACTCTTTTTGATTTAGTTTTGATCGAAGGTGTTAAATTGATAGCCCTAGTATTAAGAATAAGTCGCTTAGCATGGATGTTCTTGACTGGCATTCACATATGTATTATTAATGTGAAAATATTAATATTATAATTTTTTTCTGAAGTCATGGTGGGTATCTTAAAAGTTCCAAAAGATGTTCTGTTGCAATGGTTGGTTAATATTTCACCTCTGTTATTTAGTCAAGCGGCATGAAAACACAGCAAATCCTTCCTTAGACCTTTGGATTTATCTGGTTGTGTGTTACACCTTTGCTGTGAAATATCGACTGCGTCTGTGAATGAAAACTCAGTTGCCCTTGAGCATTCAAGGATACTGTATGTCACCCACCAGGAAATATTACATAACTGTTTATTTATCTAATGGTGATTAAGATTACAGCTCCTGTGGCCATGTGGTATCATGTAGTATGCAAAGCTGTATCTCTTGTCTGTTTAATTCTTTAAATCGATACAGATGTGATGACATTTGTAAAGCAGTGGACATGTGAAAGCACTTCTGCTAGATTTAGCTGCGTTAGGCCTAAATCAAATATTGAGTGAATTAAGGAGGGGCATGGACACATCAAAGACCTGCCTTCCCTCAGAGAGAGATTAAAGAAATCCTTGAAGAACTGGGTGAAGGAGATAAAATAGTCCTTCTGTAACCACACTGCTTCGGCCAGTCAATACCTGACCAACTGTACTTTGAGAATATCCTTAAACAAAGAGAGAAAATCAGCCGCAACTGCCTCAGGTTGGCCTGAGCATCTTCTCAAGGACATCTTGGCTAACCTTAAATGATGGTATGAATTTAAATGGAACTGGCCTCGCTCTACAGGAAGTTGAATTGAAATGACAGGAGAATGAATTTACTGAATTGCAATTCAAACAAGAACAATTCAATTCAATTGCAATTCAAACAAGTTTTAACACATATCTATCTATCTATCTATCTATCTATCTATCTATCTATCTATCTATCTATCTATCTATCTATCTATATATCTGTCTGTCTGTCTGTCTGTCTGTCGGCTGTTCTGTCATTCTATATATTGCTCTGTCTATCCATCGTTCTGTCATTCTATCATTCTGTCTGTCGTTCTATTTATAATTCATTCTGTCACTCTGTCTGTCTTTCTGTCTGTCTGTCTGTCTATTCGTTCCACGACCTTTCATTATTCCCTATCTGTCATGTTAGCATTCCACCTATCTATATCTTGAAAACATCTAGCAATTATTATGAATATCTTTCCATTTTAAAGTTTTTTTTTTTTTTTTTTTACTTTCATTCAAATTCCTATTATAATTCTGCATTCTGTTTGCTGCAAGCCTGCAACATTTTAAATTCAATTCAAATTCAGTAATCAAATTGGAATTTATTTTTTGTCATGGTTGCCTTTATTGTGATTGGACAATATGTAGACAGGAATTGAAGTGGGAAAGAATGGGATCAGGAAAGGTCCACAAGTGGGACTCAAAACTCAGGAAGCCTGAAGCACAACGGCAACATGAGGTTATTGGTGCCGACACTGAATTGGAATTTAAAAGATGTTGTAAATTCATTTCTGTTTGCCACAAACCTCTAATATGAGAACGTTCTTTGCTATCTAGTGATCGGTTTTGTGTCAGGGTGGGATAAATGCTTATGGCGGGTGATCTGCACCAGGGCTGCTCTCTGTTAAATTATCCTGATAAACTCCTGGAGGTCAGAGGAAGATGTGTCCACAGCAAGTCCACCAGGATTAGGTTGATGAAGTCTTCAGGCCATCTTTTAAAGAAACTCACCAGCCATTTCCAGTCCTCCTCTCCCTACCAGGACATCACAGTTTAGAAAAAGATGAAGAACCCAGCACATTATAACCATTCCAGCCTCTTCTCTTTCTCCCTGCCTGATCTTCAAAGGCCTTACTCCCAGATAGCGTCTTAGATAACACAGTGCTCGGACATGAGGAGATTTATTTTGGAGAGAGAATAGATAACATGCCATGACCAGAACGGTCACTTGAGAGCACAATTATAAATAAACATTGGATATTCCCTTTCAGTTTTTGGATGTGGTCATGTCTTTCGGCTGCACTGGGCCGCATCTGATTCAGGGCTTGCTGAGACACGGCAAACACAGATGAGTTAAAAAGGTGTGGTAATGTGCGTGTGATCTGTGCACGGTAGTGAGACAGTGCTGTGGCAACAGAGGGAAGGGTGATTGAACAAGCGCAAACCTCATCTTTGTCGGTTCTCTTTTCCCCGCCGTGACTGACTCATAAATATGCATTCAGGTAAGCTGCCACATCCCCTTGCTGGCCAAACCCTTTGCTCTTTTCACTTCAGAGTCCTTCAGAAGTGGCGGCGGTGGCAGTAGTTACCTGATGCACAACTGGTGCTCTGTGGTTAGGCCTCGTCCCGGGGCCTGCCCCATCCCCTCCTCAACAGAGCCGTGGCACTCTGAAGGGATTAAAAGATTTATGTCACAGCAATAAAATCTTGAGAGAGTCTGCGCTTGACTTACTGGGCTCAGGCCCAGAGGCATTGTTTTGAAAAGAATTAACCTATAATACATCTCAAAGCTTTTGAGGCTTCTCTTGAGAGAGGCTGTCTCCCTTTGGCTTAGATAAATTTACGACAGCTTTATTTTCCAATGACTAATAGAAATGGTGTGTATATGTGGGACTGTAGCAAGAACTGGATTGTGTTTTTTTTTATTTATTTATTTATGTGGCCCACCAATGCATTCACTGACCTATTTTCTATACTAATAACAGGCTCCTGGATAATGACATGATGTCCTGTTCCATATTTTGTTATTGTACATTCAAATTTGAATTGGAATCTTGTTTGCTGCAGTTCTAGTTTTCAGTGTTGTTATCAAAGACGTACTTTTCAACACTATAAGCGGGCACATTTCAGTTTCCTTCACAATCAGTTCTATTCTCGAAAAGATCATCACACACATAAGACAGGATACAGCAGAATTCAGAAATGTGGTTTGATTTTGGTCTCTGCTCTGTGGTGGAAAAGAAGATTTCTTTGAAGTTTCTCATATTTGTGAGAAAAATGAAAATCCTAAGGTATTTAAAGGTATTAAGTACTTAAATCTCACTTTATAAATTATATAGTTTCCAAAACAGAAAAAAAAAATAATAATAATTCACTCTCTTTCAAATTTTTAACAATTTCACACCCTGCAGGGCTTTCTTTTTTTCTTTTTTTTAGCAATGTACCATGATGCTGTGATATTCCTTTCTGCTTGATTCTTATGTACATAATATTGTTAGAGATGGTAATTGATCTATCAACACTGAAGCATCACATTTTATTTTTCTTCACCACATCATGCCTTCCAGATTGCAGCCCAATCACAAACAGCTTGTTGAGAAAGTCACACAGCCGAGCAGATGATGGGGTGGTGTCAGATACACATGTCTGTAGCAGGGGCTGATGGGAATCTCACTGTGTTTGGGGAAGAAGGGGTCAGCGGGAAGACGTTGATTGGGCAGTGAGCCAAAGCTCTCCTGCACAAGCCGTTTGCATTGATCCACACCCATGCAGCTTTGGAGCGCTTTGTGCAACCTTAACAATAACTGCAGGAATAAGCAACTGCACACTCAGAAACCATCTCTTTTAGCTCACATCCCTCAGTCTCAAGCTCGAAAATGTATATTTATATTGTATATATATAAATGTGTATATATATATTTATATATTTGTGTATTTATATGTATATATATAAAATGTATATATATATATATTTATATATTTATATATATATTGTTTCCAGCTGAAAAAGTCTAACATTTAGTCTAACATTTTGACATATTATTTTAAGAATTGTAATGATTTGGTTCGTCCTCCATATGTTGAAGTACAGATATTACGAAGTCATTGCATTGTGTCTGTTGAAGTATATCAAGTTGCATTGTAATATAGTCTGCTGCAGGTCTTTGTGCAGGTAAATCACAGACATCTTTGAGAGGCTGCTAGCTCGGCCAAATGCTGCCTATCCCGGACTGAGTCGAGCCGCAACTCTCCTGACCTTGCTGTCAGCTGTTGAGCCATCTGAGCTGATGTGCCTAGCCTCCTTGGCCTGTCTGTCATGGGGGCATCAGTGCTGTGGAAATGGTTCATTTGATTCTCTGACACTGGATGGCATGAGTTGCCGGGTGCAGAAACAGAGGTTAGCCTCGCCATCTGACGAGTGGGCACTAGAATGCACAGGAAGCACAGATAAAGAGAGGTAGAGAGGCACAGAGAGAGAATGCTTCTACTGAGAGCTTTCGTGAAGGACGTCGGGTAATATCCAAAGCTAAGCTACACAGCTGGGGATCAAATCCCATAGATGCAGCAGAGCAACTTAATTAGAATTCATAAGGTGCAAAGAGCAAGTGATTTGTGTTTTTGTATCGGAAAAGTATGAAAAAGATGGACAATAGAACATTGTGTGCAGAAGAAACCATCAAAAAACCTTAGATTATTACTAAATCTTTTCATCAGTGCCCTGACATAAAAATGGTAAAGCTCCTTATAGTACATGTGTAGATGAATATATATTTGGCTTTTCTTCAAGTGCTCCTTTTATTGCAATATACTTTATATTTTATTTACCATATTACACACAGTTTTATATTCACCGTGTTGTGAGGTGATATGTATATATAGGTATACATACATTATGAAAAATGGATAATCATTTTGAGAGATATAGAGAGAGATTGACAACCATAAAAATGACTTCAAATATTAATTGATTAAAATGACAAAAAATACAAAAACATTTACATATATATATATATATATATATATATATATATATATATATATATATATATATATACAAGATAATTAATAGTGTTCATTAATAGTAACATTTACACATCTCAGATATTTACATCCACAGAGTCCCCAGTTATTCACTGAGTAAAGCGGGGTTTATTCCTATGATAAGTGTACTGTAAATCTCTTTGGGTATAAGTGTGCTAAATGGCTACTTATTATTTTCGGGCCAGTTGCTGTGGTCAGCAACCCTGCGGTGTTTGTGTAGCAATCTGACTCCTTTCATCAGGTTTCACTCCTTAAGACTGAGACAACAGTCTCCAGTCATCCCCGGGTCTGAGACAGTGTTACAATGTTGCCGTAGACTACCTTCAGTTCAGCCAGGCCAGACGCCATGACAGAGTGTTCCACTTATGTCATGCCAGGCTTTAACTGTTTAGATAAACAGTTTAGGCTTTCGACAGACACCAATCCGTACATTTTGAGGGCTCTGCTTGCAAGTGTCAGTCGAGTAATGTCCTTGACCCCCTTCGCTGGAATGATGTTTTTGGATTGTGGTTATGAAGTGATTAAATTTTTATTCCACCCTGTATGGTGGAAGAACAAAATAATTGCAAAAAAAAAAAAAAACCTTTGTTAGAAAACCGAAATCACATTCAAATTTCAAATTCACATTCGATTTCATTTTGCAGTAAATTACTGTATAAAAAAAAAAAATTAAAAATCATGTTGAATGACTTTCTTTCTATCTCTCTCTCTCTTTTCATTCAAGCTATTCTGAAGAAAATTGGCTCTAATTTTGTGTAAATGAATGTCACCTCACACATCTGCCATTGCTTCAGACCTCAATTATCATCCCGAGAGTTTGAAATTGTACATTAACTAAATGGCAATTGGATTGTGTATGTTCGTAACATATCCTGACACTGGAAATTAAACAGGTTCAGAATTATAATGCCATTAATTGGCCTTTGATACACAAGCCCAATCAAATTTGTGCCAAAACCACTTAACCCATGTTAAGGATTAATGACGGCCATCGGAAACAATTTGGAACTTAATCAGTTTAACTGAGGAGGGTAAATTTATTATGATAATTGATCCGCATAAAGCAGAGTGGCTTAGCGGGAAGGCTATGCAAATGAGTGACCCTTACATAGTGACTAATCAGCAGATGCGCTGATGGCGGGATCTTTTTTCATCAGGGAACTTTTAGGAACTTCCGAGTTTAGGAGTGCAGGTCCTCTTCGGAGTCCAGGAAGTGAAACCTATCTCATCTCACAGTGGGCCCTGTCGCGGTCAACCCACATTTCCATAATTCACAGCTTCCACTGCCATGACAGCAAGACGCAAATAAGTGTTTCTAATGATATCAAGTGGTGTGGTAGAGGACAGTGTTTTAATGCAGTGAAGGGGCTCCCAGTGGGACTGTTATTGCCACTATAGAACATCAGTTACACAGTTGCAACAATAGTCTCTTAATTGATTCATTTAATTAGCAGGAGATGGAGCCAGTGCTGCGTCTTGTCATCCTGTATCTTAGGGGGTCCCATACAGTCTGTGTGCTGTCTGCCACTTAACAGTCCCTGCACTTGTCACTCTTCTATTAAAGTGTAATTATATGTAAATGAAAAACCACAAAACCTGTCAGAAGTTGCCCAATGATGATAAAAGGAGAAGAAAGCGCACAAGCAAGTTTTTTTAAGAGCTTATAGATACAGCGGGTAGAATAAGTATTTGAACATGTCACCATTTTTCTCTAAGGGTGCTGTTGACATTAAATTTTCACCAGATGTAGATAACAATCCAAGTAATCCATACATACAAAGAAAATAAAACAAATACGTTCAGAAATTAAGTTCTGTGTAATAAAGTGTAATGACCCAGGGAAAAAGTATTGAACACGTGAAGAAAGGGAGGTGCAAAAAGTTTTGCAAAGCCAAGACACCATCAGAATTCTATTAGTAATTAAAAGTAATCATGCCCCTAGTCACTGGAAATTAATATTACGTGATTTATTCTCAACTGATGGCCTATAAAAAGGTGTCTCATTACCAACATGTCACACAAGAAACATGATGTGTAAAAACAAAGAGCTCTTTTAAGACCTTCACAGCCTTATTGTTGCAAAACATACTGATGACATTGGTTACAGAAGGATTTCTATACTTCTGAATATTCCAGTGAGCAC
This sequence comes from Carassius auratus, assembly GCF_003368295.1. Taxonomy (NCBI): domain Eukaryota; kingdom Metazoa; phylum Chordata; class Actinopteri; order Cypriniformes; family Cyprinidae; genus Carassius; species Carassius auratus. The sequence goes on from NC_039251.1 coordinate 24,046,829, forward strand.
TGTTGGGACCATAATCCAGAAGTGCGAAGAACATAATTTCACCATAAAACGGCCATGACCAGGTGCTCCTTGCAAGATTTCTGACAGAGCAGTATAAAAAAAAACCTAGAATTAGCAGGTACAATTGTTTCAAAGAAAATAAGCAATGCACTCAACCACTGTGGCTTGTATACACACTCACCAACATTTAGACAAGCCTGTGATATACTGGGAGAAAATAGTCTGGTCCGATGAGGCAAACATTTTACTCTTTGGATGCTATAATATACATCACCCCAAAAACATCATGGTGTGGCAAAAATAATATAATTGAAGGAATGATGAATGGAAAAAAATGTACTGAGACATTCTTGATAGAAATCTGCTGCCAACTACCAGGATGATGAAGATGAAACAAGGGTGGACATTTCAGCAAGGCAACGATCCCAAACTCACAGCAAAGGAAACTCTCAATTGGTTTCTGAAAAAGTAAATAAAGCAGCTTGAATAGCCCAGCCAATCACCTGACTTGAATCCAACAGAAAATCTATGGAAAGAACTAAAGATCAGAGTTCATTGAAGAGGCCCACTGAATCTTCAAGAGTTAAAGACTGTTTGTGTGGAAGAATGGACCAAAATCACACATGATCAATGCATGCGACTAGTTTCTCCATACAGGAGACGTCTTGAAGCTGTCATTAACAACAAAGGCTTTTGTACAGAGTAATAAATACATTTCAGTAAGCATGGTCAATCATTTTTCCCTGGACCGTTGCATTTCATTACAAAGAACTTGATTTCTGAACCTATTTGTCTATGTATAGATTACTTTGGTTGTTACCGACGTCTGGTGAAAGTTTTATGTCAACAGCACCTTTTGAAATATATTTACTGAGAAAAATTGTGACGTGTTCAATATTATTTTACCCACTATATATATATATATATATATATATATATATATATATATATATATATATATATATATCACCCTGTAAAAATCTCAACACCATATCTGACATGAGCCTGAGGAGGAGGACTTCAGCTCCTCGAATGGTACAGATGTCTCACCCATCTTTCTCAAGCATAATAATGCCATTAAAGGCCACACACAATAGGCTCAGTCTTTAGACCTGTGATGTTTCGCTATTGCCTTTGACTCTGCCACAGCAAAGCAGGTGGCTCACAGATTTTTTGAGTTCTTTTAAGTCTGTCTGGGTGAAGACGGCGCCTACTTGTTTCACAAAATGGAGTTAATTGGTACTAACTAAAGTTCGGGGCAGGGGCACGCCTCAAAAAATCACCTGACTTCTAAGAACCTCCATATATACCGGGCCACGTCTACCGGGCGCACTGCTAGTCTCGTTCTCTCGAACCCACCCTTTCCTCTCTTTCTCATCCATTTAGCCAACCTTCTCCCACATTATATATCTATCATGTTGTATCGGGGGGTCCTCATTGTCTGGCCTAAATATATGATAGAGACGGTAACCCCACCCTGAGTCTCTCTAAGCCATCAATTCAAGATGCCCTGAACATCCTGACCATCATCCCATTCCCTCGACACCTTCATCATATTCCCTCGACTCCTTCATCCTCTTTCTACTCTTCCCCTGTTACTTAACTTGTTTGTGGCGTGGTCCTAGCTTGTGAATGCTTTGTGGCCATTAACCATTTTCAAGTCTTTGTATCATTGTGGGCTGAGGAAACTTTTAACATTTCAGACATTCTCTCAAGGGAGCCTATACAAAACTTAATATGGTAAATCATAAAAATTATTTTAATATATAAAATTTCATTTTTAAATGATAACTGGCCCTATATGGCAAAAGTAAATGCCCCCTGAATTTCTTTTGCACTTTAGTAGCAACAGTACCATTCAAACTCTTCCTATAATTTTAGATTAGTCTGTTACATCGTTGTGAAGGAATTTTGCCCCATTCTTTGCAGAATTGCTGTATTTCATCACCACTGGAGGGTTTTCAGGCTGACAAAATTCCTGTAAATAATGGAAAAAAAAAAACATTTAGCATGAAAAATCTGAAATATACAAAAATATATTTAGGCACCTCTATAATGATCTTGAACATTTGGTGTGTGCACTTGAATGTTTGTTTCCACTGTTTTCTGGCTTGCAGACTTAATGTGTATGGGTAGGCCATCATTATTGTGGGAATAAGGGTGTTTCTTCCTCATTCCCTGGATATGATCACACTCGCCACCTGACATTGGCTCCAGTAAGAAGTTAACATTACATAAATAATTTTTTATCTAATGTTGGAGACCATTTCCACACAAGTTCTGTCATTCAGGCAAGCAGCACTTTTTTTTACCTAGATCTTTTTTACGGGTTGTCACCAGATTTACACTTCTTCCTGACGTTGTGAATGACAAGTATTGATTGACCGCTTGCAGTCTATGGATGTGTTATCAGTTAATTCCAGGAAAAATGGACGATGTGCTAAAATTGAAGAAGATCAAAAAAGGGGTGGTAGGGAATTCTGGCCTGCTGAAATGCTCCATTCAGAAGACACAAGTAATTGTACGCATTACATTCGATTGCTCCCTAAAAGTGCGGTAAACCCAGTGCAAAAAGTCTTGGGGCTTTTTCTATTGACTTGAGCACAGCAGTTACTCTTTGATAAAAGTGCAAAATATGGAGTCTTCTCTGTTCATTTGGCTTGGCTGCCCATTCTCCTTTCACATTACCGTAACACGCTGTGCCTTTAGGTCAATACGTGGAAAGAGGCTTTGCGAGCATCATGAGGCTGGTTAATGGACACCCAAATTTATATTAATTTGACTGGATGCATACAAATTGAACCGAACGATGAGGAACAGCGACCCATTAATCCTATTCAGGCATGTATCCTGTTGTGAGACTACTGTTATCCCCTGCACAGGGTTCTCAGATTAATTAATTGATTGAACCGATTTGCTGGCACTTACAGCAGGAAATGTACTGTATTTGTAAATGTTAACTTTTAAAGGTGAGCCTGTCCCCTCTCAAGAGCACATTGTAAGAGAAAGGTTATAGTCACGGACGGGGATTATCATTTTCTCAAATCCCATCAAATGCTCTTATCGGCGGTCAACCCAGAGGCGAAATGCTTTCCGCGGCCCTTTCATGCTGACTCAGCCCGCAAAACGAATCTCAGCGACCTGTATCAAAGCCTGATTGTTCTTTACACTTTGTTTCTGTGTGTTTTGGCTTTCCTTTCCTGTCTCAGTTACATAATGCATATTCATCCCCTATTTGAGAAGGATGATTAGAGGTTGAAAGAGGGATATCTACAGAGACAGAGTAACTTTCTGGCCTGCTCCCGCTCTCGGCCTTCATCTTGTGTGTTTTGGGTAGTATTGTGTTCAGAGGCTCGGGAGAGCTGTGGAATTTCCTGTTCGGGGTAGGCCAACGTGCAGCTCCACACTCGTCCCCCGCCATGGCGAAAGAGCACTTTCAATGAGTGCTTGGAGTGTGATCAGTGAGCTAAGAATATCTTGCGGCCCTTGGGTCAAAACTAAATGTGCTTCGACGGTTGACATTGCTGTGTTTATTTGGAAAAGGAAAGTAAGGATGGGCCAGTTGGATGAGGATGCCCTTTCTTCACCCACAGGAAAAGGGTGTTGCTTTCATTAATCACAATGATGGTTTGAGCCTTGATTTCATTGGCCATGATTATAAAAAAATATGATTTATATCAGAATTCAAGTGGGTAATAGGATACACAGGAGAGAAGCTGCATAAATCCTCCCTGGGCAAATCCAGAAACCAACAAAAGGGCCAGTCCTGTAAAAATCTAAGGGGCTAGTATTATCAGTGACAAAACATTTATTAGCGCCATGGCCAACTCTTTGTGCTTTCTGAACATATTTTTGTACTTTTTTTCAGTTGAAGTTAGCAGTAGGCATACTGTATCAAAAGAGTTTTAAGATCAATGAATGTTCAGATTCAAGGATTATCCGTGAACTTCCTGTTCCTTGCTCTCAGATTACACAGGTGATGCTTTGCAAATCTTATCAGTGTCAGAGGACTTGTTTGTGTGTGTGTTATTATGTGCTGCTTCTACTAAGTGTACACTGTAAATGCGAATTATAAAAAAAATCACACTTCTGATTGTGCACACAAGGGGTCACATTGTGCTCTCAACAACCAGAGCATGTCTTCCTTTGCCACTTTATACACCTGCACTTTTGCATTTACTGGAAAACCACTTTAGCCTCGTCACACCTTAACCGAGCTCCCAAAGTTTCCAAATCGCATTTGGTGCACAAAACTCTGAAACTCTTTCACATCATATCCTACAGAGAAAGTTTCTGTACACCTTTATGAACTGTGAGTTTGTCAGAGTCAAAAGGCCATCATTAAAACCACAGAGATTAGAAAGATTAATGCTGACATCTCGTAGCCTCTCTAATATACAGTGTGATGTATGGTGTTCCTGTGGAATGACCTCACTCCCATGACTAATGGCTTCACTTGGCCGATGCAGAAAAGGTCATGACCCAATGGATAGAGGAAATGGCCAGTTAGCGGGAGGTCACCCCACAGGAGATTCCTTTGGAGTGTCACAGCAGTGTCACCTGCACTGATTCGCTACTTCAGACCCGGCACCTGACTTGCTACTAGAGAACACGGCACAGTTACCGGTAGAGGCTTGCATTTAGCAGGACCCGGCCTCACCCAGTAAAACAATTGCCAAGTGTCAATTTCAACAAAAAAATCAAGACAAATTGAAAGAGGAAACAATTCGTTCACAACAGGACACGCGGCTGTTGAGGATAACCTGCCTTCAAAGATGCTGGCTTGTCCGATCAGACTAGTTTAGCGGTAGGGCACTTCAAAGTGTCTGGGCCCGAGCAGCTTTCCTGCCATTCTTGTTTGCGGCTCTCAGGTTGCTATAAGTAGCCCAGCATCCTGTCCCCTGCCGTCTCAGGTGGATTGACTTTGTTTGTGTAGTTGAGACGCAGGGATTTAGTGGTCCTTGGAGCCTCCAGACGACTGTTAATGGGGCTGGCTGGTTTGTTAGCACTGTGTCATAGGCTATATCACTGTAGGACTGGACAAATGGAGGCTCCGATATACTCATGATGAAGTTATTTTTCTTTCTTTGCTTAGTGGTAAATAGAAGTTTGAAATACCTAGGAGTGAAACAACTTGACACCACCCATACTGCTGGGATTGGCATTTAGATGAGCATGTTAATATGTACTGCACGCTTTCCTTTCATTTTTGTCTTGTATATGATATATACAGTACATACAATACATATAATAACAATAATGAATATTATTATAATAAAGTACAGTGTTTTATTTACTACATTTTTTTTATTATTAATTCTGGTATCTTAACCCGCTGTGCTCAATAATAGTCAATACAGCATTGTCTTTTCTGGATTTTGGGCAAATGTAGCCTACTAAACAAAATAAAAAATCATTTAACACTAAGACGTTAAAGTATTTTTTAAAAGGTATTTAAAAATGTTTGGTGCCTTTTTAAACAACGCTAATGATAATGCTAATGATACCCCTATAAAATTGCTTTTTGAGAAAGAAAAAAAAAAAAACACGTAGGCTTACATCACATTTTATGATTACATTCAGAAATAATGTAGGCAAAATGCCAGTAAAGCAAAATGCAAACACAGCTAATGTTCCCTTCTGTCCACAACAAATACTCTAAAGTTAAGGCCATTTAAAGGTGTAGCATAGGTTATATAAATGTCAAGCCAAAAACAAATTAATTGAAACTGATGCCTACCTCTGTCATTTGGCAAGAATCCGAATTTTTTCATATTCGCAACATATCTGGATGCTTAAATATTATTTATTATGAAATAGGCTTTGTACCTCACTCGCATCGGACATCATCCTTCATGTTTCAGCACAGTGAGGCAGTGGTCACGCTGAATACAACAGACTGTACAACGGAGCAGTGCTACTAATTATATATGTGTTTGAGGCGCCGGCGCGATAGCCATACCAATGCTCGTAGAAGCAAGACATTCTGTCAAACTGTCAAGCTTTTGCTAAATAAATATAACTGTAACATTTATAAAACTGTAAAGCTTTTCCAAAATAAAGAAAACTACTTTCTGCTGTTTCAAATTTTAGATTCTGTTAACTATACAATTTGATTTCATTTCTGGTTTGGTTCTATTCCTGTCAAAATTATGTCACAGCAGTTCATTAATCAGTATAACTTGGAGTAGCCTATATCTGAGCCTCCAGAGTCTGAGTATTGTGTTTTTTAAAAGCATGTTAGTGAGAAAAATAGCACATTTATAGGGGTACAACAGCTGGGGTTACTCGTCCGGTACCCTTCAAATGTACACCTTTGTATCCTATCTACCCCTGAATGGTTTATATTGATACTTAACATACCATTGGAGCAACATATGGGTGAGTAAATGATGATTTGATAAATGATACATTTACATATTTGGGCAAACTATTAATTTAAGGGTACATATTAGCACCTTTAGAGGGTGTTAAGGGGCCTAATGAGATGTTGATAATGTAGTTTCAATATATTAACATGGAAATAAAACCATATTGTCCTTATAACAGCAGCTGTTTTGAGATTCTAGACTTTTGTCTCTGGCACAACGCATAGTTTTCCATGTTAATTATGCAGGCTGAAGAGGAGGAGGGGGTGGAGAAAGAGAAAGCGAAAAATGAAACCGTATAGTCAACTTCATTTAGTGGTTTCTAATTGCACCCTACAGGCCCCTGGCAGACGGCAGGGGTCTCTCTACGAGTGGGACGCAGCAGTGTCTTTTACACGCGCACACACACTCCCAGAGAAAGAGAGTGGCGAGAACATGAAACGGGTCAGAGATTAAACACTTTCTTTACACTGGTAATTAAGCCATCATCAGGCTGAGGGGCGTTTATTATCAGCCCGCCGCTCGTCTAGATGGATGTGAATTCTGAGTGAGCTCTTAAGACTCCCATCCACACAAACACACTCGTGCGCACAGATCCGCACGCACTCGCTTACACATACGTGTATTCATTTGTCTCAGCATAATGATGTCTTCTCACACAGGGTAGAGACTGCGTCAGGAAGCGGACAACTCCAACTCATTTATTAGGGCCTTTTATTGCTCAATATTACATTATTGCTGAAATGATTGTATGGGCAGGGAGGTGCGTTATTTCACACAAGCTTTTATCATTTGCACTCGCTGTGCTGTTGGATATGATTTTAAATGTATTATTTGAATCAATGACATCAAACAGAAATTAATGTGGGGTTTAAAGAAAAGATCTTGATTGTATCCTGATTGCTATTACAAATTGAACAGGGAGAAAAGTAGTATTTGAAGAGCGCATCCACAGATGCAGTAACAGATGCAGCTTTACTTGTGTGTGTTTTTGTTTGAATATATACATATACAGGTATGCGGTGAATTAAAGTTTTGGACCAAATTGGTAGCTCTGATAGCTGTTTCCAGAAAGCATCATATTAAGTTTTTGGAAAGAACGCTGACAGTTGTTAACCCCAGATTTAGAGGAAACTGAGATGAAAAACAAGGGTCTTGTAGATATAGGTTGTAGAAATAGGATATAAAATTGCCTGTGTTTTAAAAAAATTGTCAGACTGGGACATAGAGGAGGCAATACACTGTTGTCATCTTAAGAATAATGAGATCTGTACATGAAAAAAGCTGCATGGATACAAAATGAATGCATTTCAAGTGATGTTTAAAAATAAAAATAGATTGCTTTTACGTCAACTGTTGTAGCTGTCAGAGTTGTCAGTCATCTTCCACAAATTAAAGATGCAGCTTTCTGATAAGATGGTCATTATAGGTATCAAAATAACATACTTCTGCTGGCTTATGCAAGCATAAAGTAATGTTTAAAGTAATAGTAAACACTTACCTTTCATTTTGAGCATTCATTTGTCTCTGTCATTCTTTGTGTCCACAGTTGACGTGGCGTATGTGTGTCTTTGGTGGTCTCTGGCCATTGGGCTCAGCCCACTTCATGAATGGCACACATGTTCCATTGTTAGACCTCAGTGCATAATTGCACACAGCCACACCAACAGGGCGGCAAAAGTGGCACTTAGTCCAGTAAATTACCTTGGTTGGCTGGGTAATTACCTGCCTGTTCAATAGTTTTGTGGTCACCTGTCAGAGCAGCTCCTGTCCAGAATGTACTGCTACACCTGCACCTTTTGTCAGGACCCCATAGCAGCATCTCCAACCACCTCCTCTTCACCTCCCGCCTCTTCTTAATCACTTTTGACTTTATCTCCCCTTCCGCCCAGTGGAGGGGTTATCTTCCACATTCATTACCTCACAGCTCTGATTACAGGGGAACAGGAGAGTTTTGGAGGTGTGTGGCGTGCAGCGCCCGCCATCCGATAAGTGTTTATGTAGTAACGCTTTGTGTCATTGTTATTAATGACTCGTGTGTCGGATATACCCGTCTGGAGCAGGTGAGGTAGGGCGCAGAAGCAGCCAAAGCAATTATTTGCGCCTGCCCATTGACAGCCGACTGGGACAATGAGGGCAGATAGAGGAGGAAAGCTGGGAGTCTGCATTGCATTATGAAATATGCTACATGAGTATAATCCACCAGGGTTTTTGCGTGCGCCATGGTGTGTGCCAGGCTCCTAGGTGGGCAATCTCAGAGACGGTAGGGAGGCCCGGTGTTATTTCTAGGCACATTTGGCATGGCCTCCATGGGTGTTAGCCTGTCAAACTGGAACAGAAGTCATAAAAAACTACTTTTGACACCATGTCTTTGGATACATATACTGAAAGAGGTATGGAAAAATTAAAAGAGAAAGACAAAGGGTGAAAGTATTTTGTGGACGTTGACTATATTTCTACATGTATGAGTCAAGCCATCAAACCATTTTTTTGTTACAAGAAATACAAAAATGTTTGTATATAAATTATTGGTTTACTATACAATATGTGTACACACTACTGATCAAAAGTTGAAATCAGATTTTTTTATTTAAAAAGAAATTACCGTTTTTTATTTAGCAATGAGGCATTAAGTTGATTAAATGTGATGTATGTAAATGTAAAAAAAAAAATAAAAATTCAGATCAGTTCTTTTGAACTTTCTACTCATCAGAAAAATCTTGTTTTTGACAAAAATATTAAGGAGCACAATTGTTTTGTGTCTGCATTGATACTTAAAATGTTTCTTGAGCATAAATAGACTTGAGTAATGGCTGCTGAAAAGTCCGCTTTGTCATCACAGAAATAAATAAAAAAAACAGATGTTTTAAACTAAAATTTCACATTAATATTTGTGTGTGTTTGTGTGTGTGTTTAGGCTTGACCACACACAGTGTCTGAGCTTCTGTGCTGCTTAATCAAAGATTGTAAGCTCAGTCCAGGGTGTGGGTGACCATGAACTTAGAGGTACCTTGTAAACCACATAGTATTGTGCCCTCGAGCAAGGCACACAACACTAGGTTATTCTACAGGGACACTGTCCCCGCCATTAGTGCACTGTATGTCACTTTGGTTAAAAATGTCTAAATAGCAGGCTGTAAAATTAGAGCACTGCCAGCCTCACCTGCACTCTTGTTTTCCACCACTCTCGTTCTAATCAGCCTGCTGTGATCATGTTCACGAATATCAAATAGAAAAGCCAGAAAGCCTTGTTTTTTGAGGCTAGTGTTGTGACATGTTTACCTGGTATAACAGTGGCACCATGCCCAGCTGCCATATAGTAGGAATACAAGAGCTGGCCAGAGTCTGTGATGTGAGACGTCTCAGGTTGGATATCAGTTGAGACTGTGAGTCCTGTCAACCCTACTGTTGCTTTTGTTATGTCATTTGTACAGCCTTACAGCAGCTTCCCTGTCAGTCTGGCCTGTCATGGTTTTGGTATTTTAGGACATTAGGACATTTTAACTTGCAAAGATGTTGCTAATATCATTTTTAAGGAGGTAGTACTGTAATCTGTACTTTATTTTAGTGTCTTATAGCACTCTGACAATTTTATGATTCTGATATAGATGTAAAGCCTATTAATTTAAACTTGAGAAGACATCTTGCCATTTTTGTTTTTACAGCTGACTTAGTCCACATTGTGCATCTAAACTTTTGCTTTAACCTGTGTTGGAGGGTGTGGACGGGGGACGCTGTTGTGTTTCTAATGCCTTGGTTGCCATGGTTAAATATGTACAATAGCCATCCCAAGGTTGTGCCCCCTTGTAACCTGGGTTCACTAGGAGAATGTGGGGCTTCCTGTGAAGTATAATGGGGAAATGTGCACTTCCCAGACCTTCAAGTGCTCCTCAAAAATCTGTGATTTACGGTCCCCAGTGTGGTTTGCCTGATTGGTTTTATGATGGAACTTCCTAGTCCTCTCCTGAATTGTATGAAGGGTGTCCGCACCAGTTATATATACAACAGGCGGACAGCTGGGGAGGATGATGCAATGTCCAAGAGTGATGGGCAACATGCTAAAGGTCATGAGGGCCATGTAATGAGGACAAGGTCTGAACTCTCACCCTTCCTTGCATTAAATATGAGTTATGATATGACCATGACTTTCACCCAGTCATGGAGACACAGACAGAGCCATCTATGGTTCACATGTATCAGGCTGCCACCCCCTGGCAGGCTTTCCATTTAATCTTATATGTTTTATGATTCACTTAGGTTTTTTTGCATCTTACAACTTCCAGGAACATAAGTAATTTTATTTATTTATTTTTAATTTAATATTTTTTTTACTTGTGTTGTATTATAATGTCACGATGTGCTCCTCTAATGATCAGTTTATTTCATGTGCCAGTCCTGGAGGTCTGCGCATAGAACTTATAATGTGTTTACCTGCCATTTTTTGTCATTATTCATGCAATTTATCATTTTTATTTTTATTTTTTAGTTTAAGATAACCAATTTAAAATAGCACAATTGTTATGATGATTTCGGTGCAAATTTGAAGTCAAGGCAATAGAATTAAGTTAAGGCAAATAATTTTAATATTTAAAAAAATATATATATTTCACTTAATAAGTTTATTTAAAATGATTAAAAAAGTAAAAATGCAAACTGTGCTATTTTTTCCTACTTCAGTGGACACCTATTTCTATATCTTTTTTTACAATGTTTCTACCAAACACCAATGACTGTCACTGATACATAGAGACTAGTTGTTTTTACAAGGCATAATTATAATTCAAAAGAATTGGAGTTAGTGACTACTAAGCCCAAATTAAATATGATAATGCATTTACAGCTTGATCACTGCTTAACATGTTAAGATTACTTTGAGCATCCCAAACCTGATAGCATCTTTAAATAAAGAAGCATCCCTGATGAAAAGTTCTATTTTGAGAACAAAGGCGCTGTGAAGATACACTCGATGAAGGACATGGTGAATAACCTTTCAATTTGGGGGGCCATTTTGCAGGGTCAGTGCCTAACAAACCTTTAAATGATTATTAAGCTGACCCAAAGTCCTCAAAGCTGCTAATAGTTGGCATAAAGAAAGCCAGGAGCAAGCATGAAATATGTGCAGCCACCATGACGGGGGAGAATTATGGTCTCCCACATAAGTGGGCCACGCCAGGGACAGATGGCAGCCTGGGAAAGATACTACTCTAGGCTCAGTGGCGAGAAGAATGACAGTGCATCATGTGTGATATGAGAAAGGAACAAAGGAGTATGTCATTTTCACTAACTCTGATTGAAAGCAGGCAGCAGTGCTTAGGTAATTAGACTCCCGTGGATAAGAAAAAAATGACTGGGAACTCACGAAGACCCTGTGCGCTGGACACACACTTTTTTTCTATTTTCTAGATGGGTTTGCCTTCTTTCTTGTGTGTGTTCGCTTTTTTACTTGTATAATCTGTGTATAATTTCTTTTTTGCTGCATTCTTTTGCAATCAATGTGCCTGTTTTGCTACAGTTTCCCGTATCAGTGTTAAGTAGCATCTTCACATGTCCTCACCTGGAGATTAACCAAAGAGGTAAGTTGTTTTCCATGACTTTACAACGTGGATAATGAGCAGAAGCCCTGTAAAATGCCTTTCAGATCCTTTTTGTAAGACATTTCATTTCCTTTAGCCTTCTTTGCAAATAAGTTGTCAGAACCAGTCTTTTCAAAGGCCAAAGCCAAGGGCGCTAACAACGTCATTGGCTGTCTGTATCCACAGAGTAACTACATCAAAAAAGAAACTGGTCCAAGGCCTAATTAAAGGGAGAGATGAGTGTCTTCTGGCGTTAGCTCACAATAAGGGGCCGCGGCAAATAAATGGATACCCAACACTATTATCATCAACAGCAGTGAATTCAGGGTGATTTGACATGGACAAAAAGACATATTATAAAGACAAGTCTAGAAAACTCCAGACACCTGCATAGTTGAACAACGACACTGTGGATAAACTGTTAAAGAAACAACATGTCCTGGGTGCTGGAGGGATTTTAACTTTCATTTTGTTGTAGGAACACCATTTCAGTGTCTATTTTTTAGAATAATAGTAAGATCTGGCAGTTAAATAGGCTGTATGTGTGAAGACATAAGTAGAGCTTTGTGTGTGTTTGAGGTAGTTAGTCTCAGCTTAGCTGGATCAGGTTGCTTTAAAAACATAACCTTGTGAACACACTCAGTTCTTGTGTGCAGGATTAGGAGTGACTCTTTTAGATGCTTCAATATTGAGTTTGACACACCAGTATGCATCTTAAAATTGGTTTCTTTCATGAAAGTATGAGGCAGCAATATATTTAGGTGGCCTGTTTAAGAATTTTTAAATACGGAAAGAAAGAAATTCAAGCGCATTGACCAATGTTTTTTTATTCCTTATCTTTTTTGAAGTCCAAATTCCAGTCCCACATTAGTATGCACATAGAGTTCACTTCTTTTCCAGCATAAAAAGTGTAGCATAATATAAGCTCAGGCATAAATTTAAGGCTGTGAATCGTACCTTCAGCCAGGTGTTAGTGACTGCAGGGGGGGAATCATGAGGTGCTGGATCCCACGTCCCCCACGCAGGTGGCCACTGGTGCCCCCCGAGGTGCGCACAGCCTTGTTTTAAACACTTCCTTCACTTCAGGTCCTTTCATCTGTTTTCACTGTTCCACCCTTCCATATGACAAAGCTAACTTCTCCCTCTGTTTATCTTTGCTGCTTCTGTGCACTCTTTGCCTCCTCTCTTCTGTTCCATGTGTTTGGTCTGTGAAGTGGTACATGACTTTTCCTGATTGCTACAGTAATGGGGTTGTAAGTGTTGTGTGCATTGAACTTACTTTTGTTTAACGTTGACCATTAATCACAGGCCTATCATGCATATTCAGTGCTTAACAAATTTATCAGACCGGCACCCAAGTTAAGGCTTATACAACAGCTGCCCTGAGCTAACAGTGTTGATGAAATATTTTTTTTTTTTTATGTTTCTGTAATGGTTAATCCATACCAGTATGTGTAAGCTCTTTAGTCACATTAGTGTTTGCTACAGTATAATTATTGTGGGATTTAATGGATTTAAAGATTGAATATTTGGAAGTCAATAATAGCAGAGACAGTGGAAAAATACATAAACATAAACAAAAATGCAAGCTGTTATAGAGGCTGAAGGATACAAAATAAAGATAGTTACAGTATGTCTGACTAAAAAACTGTTTAGTAGTTTCAGTTTGTTATTCGCCTAATAAATGACAATACAATGTTTAGTTTTAAACAAGTTTTTGTCAGATTCCTGAAATATTAGTTATTAGATATTTATAATATTACACAAGATTTCTTTTTTAAAGAAACCTCTATTAATCAGGCAGTCTTTAAAATAATGTATCACAGTTTCTGCAAAACGAATAAGCTGTTTTCAACATTAATAATAATAAGGAAAGTTTCATGAGCACCAAATCAGCAGAGTAGAATGATTTCTAAAGGTTCTCTAGGCTGCCAGCACAGAAATAAAATGTATTAAAATAGAAAACAGTTGTTTTAAAATGTAATTGTGAAGAGTGGGGCGGGGCCAAGGGCCGTGGGAACAGGAGCGAGGCGGGTGGAGTGATTGGAGATGAGCGACACCTGTTCGACCCACCGGTCTCGAGTCCCGCCCCACTCGTCACAGTAATATTATATAAAACTATTGCTGTATATTGTAGTATAAGAAAACTGAAAGAATCATAACTATGTATTTTACTGTGTTGTATTCAATACATTTAAAAATGTACATTTTTACAAGTCATGTAAGTTTTGAGTGAAATGAGGGGGGTGACACAATTGACAGACTTTTCAGTTTAAAGACGAGTGATTTTTTGACTCATAAGTTTTACCTAAAATAATCTAAAATATAGATTTTTAAGTCATTCCTTTTTGTTCATGGTTGACATCATTTACAGATAACAAGAATCAAATCTGTTTTAGAAATCTTAAAAAGAAAATCCTAAGAATGTGTTTAGTTATTCATAATATCTAGTTACTTGTGGCGTTAGTCACCCTTTCTTTTAGGTTTTTTACTGTTTCAATTACTTTTTTTTGCTTTTTGCAGTTCACTTAATGTGTGATCATTAAACCAAAGGCATACAGTATTTACAGTATATAAGAATGGAAACCAATTCAGTTTTAAATAGTTTTGTTCACTGCATAACATTTAATAACAATTTGTGTGCATTTTCTTTATATAAAAAAAAAAGGTTATTATTTTTTATAAAAAAGGATGTTATTTCTAATAACCAAAGACCCTTTGTTTCTTTCATGTCTCTGTTGTTCATCACTGTGTTGAGTACATATGGACACACGCACATTGCATCTGGTATTCATGCTTCACCACCCTTTTGAAGGGCCTTTCTCTTAAATTAAAAAGTGTTAGTAATACATTTATAAAAATGCCTCACCGCAGAACTTGTCAAGGACTGTAGCGCTACTAGGCATGTTTAGGAGTATTCAAAGCCATGCCATCTCCATATGGTTCACACGATAAATCCTTTATCTACTATCTACAACTCTCTCTCCTCCACGTTCTCGCCCGTGGCAACGTTTCTATCTCTGCATCAATTAGCACTGTGATTAATACAACAAGCAAGCAGTTTAGAGGTAATGGCAGACAATTAACATCTCATTGCACCATAAAGGGCTATGCTAACTACCCTGGCCACTGCTTTTCTCTGCCTGGAATTGAAATAAGTGTTTGTCTTCATTCGTACGCTATCTAATGTGAAGTGGGCCCACTTTGTATGCCACAACACCATTAATCTAATTAGAGCGAGCTGAGAATGAATTCACATCTCTCCAAAGAGCTTGAATGCAGTGTTGTCACTGTTATTTAGCGCCGTGCCACCGTGCCGCAGAAGCCCCACGCTTCCAGTGCCGCTCTTGAAAATGAACCATCTTCAGTGTGCGTACTGAGACTTGTTGCTGTTTTTTTTCCTTCACCTCTCCACATCCGCTCTCTCACTCGCTCTAATTATTAGAACATTGCAAATACAACCGCGCACATCAGTGAATAGAGCCGTAGCCGTGCTGTCATGGGCATTGCAGGAGGAAAAGTCCTTGGAGTGCTGTTGAATTAAATGATGCATTCTGATTGACAGCTACCTTGAGACTGGGCTGATGGAGTCATCAAGGCAGAATGCTAACAGGCTGCCACAACTCCGGCTGCTAGCACACACACACACACACACACACACTGCGCTTTGAACAAAAGCACTCGTGGGCATGTATAATCAAACGATATATATTTGATGTTTATTAGGGTGTATGTGCCAAAACTAACAAATGAAAACAGCTACACCAATTAAAAATAAGCCAATTAAAAATACCATGGTCTTCATTCAGTACCATGCTAAATTTCATAACACTGTACTTTTGTAAAGGCTTGAACAGAGATCTCTCTTAATCTCATGTCACTCCAAAGCCCAGTATTAACTTTCTGAGGTTTTTTAACATTAATATGAGTTCCCCTAGCCTGTATATGCTCCCCAAGTTTATAGAAATTTGAATCGGTGTAAATTGAGATTTTTCTATCTTTCTCTGCCTTTGAGAAAATGGAAGCTCAACCGGGCTGATCTTGAATCTCCTCGTTGTGACGTTGTAAGGAGAATTGTTACCTCCCCTTTCTCTGCTTTGCCCGCCCAAATATTTACATATAATTCAGTCGCAATGTCAGGACAGGCATTTCAAACAGACTTTTATGATATGGGTTCGAAGGCACTGGCACAAACAGTGAGTAACAGTGTTCATTAATGCCTGATCTTTGATCAGTGATTTCTGATGTGTAGCTAATCATTCAAGTTCACACAGACTTTCTTTCTAAATCGTTTAATACTGATGCATCAGTGTATCGAGTCAGTGACTAAACGATCAACTTCACGTTGTTTCTCTTAGTAGCATGAAACAAATCTGTTATTTAAATTGTGATTTAACTACAGAGAGCGATCAAAGAACGCTCACTTTTTTTCCTGCTGTTACAATGAATGACGCTGTTATGCTGCACAACGGAGCTCTTACTGTATTCATGTGTTTGCTGTTAGCTGTGGTGAAACCATTTTGTGAGATAACGTGTTGCAATAATGACGAGATCACTGCATCCACGCGATAAACAGACTCTGTCTACTCAATGCTCATCACTGCAGCCTTTCATGTGATGGGAAAAAGATCGAAAAAATAATTATATAATCAACACTTCCACGATTCGTTAAAGGTGCTGTAGGGAACTTTTGTAAAAAAATATTTTTTACATATTTATTAAACCTGTCATTATGTCCTGACAGTAGAATATGAGACAGATAATCTGTGAAAAAAATCAAGCTCCTCTGGCTCCTCCCAGTGGTCCTATTGCTGTTTGAAGAAAGTCATGCGCTCCCGGTAAAAAACAACCAATCAGAGCTGCGGTCCGTAACTTTGTTTGTGTTCAAAATGTAGAAAAATGAACATAATAAGCGAGTACACCATGAATCAATTTTCCAAACCGTGTTTTTAGCTTGTCCTGAATCACTAGGGTACACCTATAATAAGTGTTTATATCCGGACTATTTTAGATTGCTTCGGGGGTACCGCGGCGGAGTAACCCAGTACCTTTGTGATTCTTCATAGACATAAACAGAGAGAAGTAGTTCCGGCTACGATGTTCTTCCGCAAGACGCAAGCAGTTCTGTTTATTAACCGCTAGCTAGAGCGTCAAAAGTTTCCTACTGCAGCTTTAATCTTGACAGCTGTAATAGTAATATATGCATTTCGAATGCAAAGATGTCAGCCAATCACAACAGTTGTGGTTTACTCGGCGTCTCACAGCAGACACGCCCCTTCAAACACAGCATTCAAGACAGAGGGCTAATGTCAGGATATAAAAATGCTTTTTATTTCTAAATTTTAAATGTAAAAATCATACTAACAATATAAATACACCTAAGGAAACATTAAAAAGCATTTAAAGAAAAGGAAATAATCCATATCATGGGACCTTTAAGTGGATCTTACTTTGTGTTCAACCAAATCCTGAAGGCACACACATACCTTACCCCCATAAATTACATTAACTGAACATATTCTCAAATTTAGGCCATCCAAGATGCAGATGAGGTTGTGAGAAATGTAGCATTACATCACTTACTCACCAGTGTAATATGAATTCATATGAATACGAAATGTGCATGAATTCATATGAATTGGGGATCAACAAAATAAAAAGCCTTAATGATAGATTTTAGATGTAGATTTTAGATTATAGATCCAGCTTTTCACTTCACAAGATTTATTTATGGACTGGAGTAGTGGACCTGTGATTACTTTTTTGGATTATTGAGATGTTTTTATCATCTGTTTGGACTTTAAGCTGGATTCTTGGGAAAATGTCTTGGTTTTCATGTAAATCTGAAACGTAATGAAAGGAATAACAGGGATTTATTAATTTATTACTGGTGCCTCAACCAAATTTCTTATTAGAATTAAGAAAGAGAGATTTGCTTTTGGGTCTGACCTTCTCTGGTCATAAATCCTTCATGAAAGGTTTTGAAATCACTTGAAACTGGTAATTACACAGGAATACACAAAGCAGATTGAACTGTAGAACATTGGTGTTCCTCAATCCTCAGGGCCCTTCTGTGAAGAGATGGAGCTCTACCCACAAATAGTAATATCGGACACAAAGTTTCTTATTATCATACATAAACAAAAATGTAAATGAACATTAATATATTTACGCTACTTTTGTTTAGCATTAAAAAGTCTGCATACATTTAGGCGTTTAGTTTAGGCATACGTTAGACTTGTAGTGTTCTAGCCTCTCTAAATGCAAATTGAAACCATATTTTAATTGGCTCATAATGCTGTTAGCAGGTCCCCTGTACAGCATGGACTGCAGGGGTCTCCTGTATACCCTGGTAGACTTCTATATCAGTCGTCTGCTTAGAAGTCACCAAATCCAGAGGTCACAGACTGATAAAAATAGAGAAACTAGGGATAAAGACAAAAAATCAATGGACAAGGTGAGAGACCCTTTGGCACATTTGATCCAGTGTCTTTCATGATAACTCTTGGTTGTGTAACATGTTTTAGAGGAAAGCTCTTGATCATGTGTACACCAGGTCAAGGGTCATGACAGGCTGCGAGTGACCACCCAGTCTCCTCGTTCAGTTTCCGGACTTCAAGCAACCCCCCTCCCCCAACACCCCTCGTCTTTCTTTCATTTTCTGGCCCCTCCTCACAGCGACACTGGTTTTCATCTCTTGAAACAAAAGCTAACTGTTTTGCTCAGCACTAGATCAAGGGCCTCCTTTTTCCTCCAGGAGAGGTGGAAAAACAAACATGTGTACGCCGATACCTTCTGTCGCTTCCAGATTCACATCTGCAAGCTCCACCACTCTTCAGCTCTTCCACCCAGCTGTTGGAGAGCGTACACACACATACACATGCTCCCATGGGACCGGCCTGTTTATCAGCCAGCCTGCCAACCACATGATGGATCCGACCACGAGCATCAAAAGTGACACTTGGGAGGTTGGTAACACGGGTCAAAGCCCCTCACGAACCTATGGACCGGGCTGGGATGCTTGGTCTCAGCTGCGGACACAAATGCATCCGGATGCCCCGGAGATAATGGTACTGTTTGTACCGAGACTGTGATTCCCCCATTAGGTGTTCTAGCTTTGATGGGAACATTTCATCTCATCAGAATGGCTGATCAATTAGAAGTTCCGTACATTTTTCTAAACACACGTGATCGGCTCAGCTGGATCTAACGTACAATGTCATGTTTTGATCAGGTCTTTGATCCCAGACACTATTAGCTGTCATCCCTTGTCTCTAAACAGTGGTCTGCCACTCTTGATTTAAAGTCATGCTCTTCCAAAGAACAAAGTATTTTCACACGATCAACTAGTAATAATTAGAAAAAAATGAAAAAACAAACAAGGTTTACTTAATATATATTATTTTATATATTATACAGTATATACTTGATTATCTAGTGTAAGCATTTTCAAAGAATTTGAATTTTAAACCAATTTGTGGTTTTTCAGTCGATAAAAATGCATTGCTACTAAAAATATATATATTTTTTCTATAATATATATCTGCTTTTCAAGTAAAAGTATTTTTTTTTTTTAGTATTTCTTTTCCTGGAAAATGTGACAAAAGAGGTAATTTTGTTTTATTTGTATTCATTTTTTTTTTCTCCACAGAACATTCAGAATATTTTTATATATTTATTTTCAAACCATAATCACAATATTTTTATAAATATCAATGAATATGTTCCTGATTAACAGTATGGCTATTCTAGCTAACAAGCACTGGAATTTATGGTAGTCTGATCTAGTCTGAGGACTACATTTTTTTTAACAGGTCCATCTATTCCTCATTCTTTCGTTTTCCGCTCAATCTCGTCCTCCTTGAGTATATTTTAATGAGCGCTGCTTTCCCGCTAGCACTCCATCCCTGGCGGGCTGCGTCTCCAGCGTGCTTTTAATCCAGAGTGTCTTGATGCAGAGAGAGTCCAGCAGAGTAAAGCTTCATTCTAATTTGGTCAAGTCTCATGGTGCCGCGTTTCACTCGGCCTGCGATCACAAGTGGCTATTCAGCAGCGTGGAGCAAAACCACTGTCCTTCTCTGGCCTCAATGCTCAGTGCCCTTTCCTCTGAGGACAACAATAAAGAGAGCATTTCTTTTTCTCATACTGTACAGTAAATACTTTAGTATGCCTATTTTTGAAAGCGAATGTTAGTTCTACGCGAAACCAAGTACCATAAATGGTCCAGTCTAACATAATTATCCACACTTGCAATCTCTTTGTTCAGTTACAGCTGGAGAGTTTGACTAGGAAACGGTTTATTGGAGAAGTAACCAGTGATCGGTGGAAGCCTCCCATTCGATTTCTTTCAATCTGGTTCAAGGTCACGTCAGCAAGTGGCTTTTTTCTCAATTCCGTAGACGGCAAATGTGTAATGATTGAATGTTCACGCCGCTCATGGAATAAGCTAAACACATGAGCAGGCAGATCTCTGTTGATATCAAATATTAAATTGTTTACCATGGTGAATCAGGAAGTCTTCTTTAAGTGCTCTTTTTAGTTATGTATTCAATACTAGCATTACAAGTCTTTTTAAATATATATGTTATGAAGTAAATCCTAAGGCTATTTCAGTTTTTGAACATGAAACCTTAAGCTAAAGATGTATATTTGAACCTAAGTCTATCAAAGAATTGTTTTAGAGTCCTAGCTTGTATTGTTAGCAATGCTTACCTGAGCATCCCCCTCCGGTTTTGCCATGAAACATAGAAAACAATGACTGGTGCTTTGGTAAATACCTAAACAAGCCATCAGAAGTGTGCGTCAGAGATAGGTTGCCATCTTCTGGATTCTCCGCAAAACTTCACCAGGCCCGCAAATGATGGTTCTGTCATTTCCTCGCCTGACCTGTGCTGTAATTAATGTTTTGACTAGCGAGGTGAGTATTTGTCTTGAAATAATGATATTAAGAGAGCCAAACAGAGGAAATAAAAGGATATTAAGAGAGTCTGATACAGAGGCTGTACTATTTTGGCGTGTAGCTCCATTCGGTGAATCATGCTGTGGGTGGACTTTAATTAGCATCGCTCGTCAGCCGGTGACGACAGGAGCAGGCCAGGATCTTGTGTGAGTGAGTCTGCTGTAAAGGTGTGGCTGCTGAGTAAGTGTGTGACCACGCTGAGTCGGCACAGGCCCCGGGAAGTGCCAGAAGACAGCGCTGGCGTCCTGCACTCAGCACTGTGGTGGTGGTGTCCGTCGGGCTGGGAGACGCAGAGAGAACACAACCCCTCTGGCCCTGCTCGCTCATGTCTGACTGGGCTGCCAGGCGAGCAGAGCACCTTTGAGCCTCAAAGATCTGTTATCCTCCTATCCAAACTGGGGTAAAGCGAGGTCTCTTTTTTCATCTTTTAAAATTCAAAACGTGAAAAATGTCATTATCCATTTTTTACCCATCAGTAGATACACAGAACTGATAGCTTGTCTGTACAATATATTTTTACAGCTAGATTTTTTCCCCCATTTGACACAGATTATTATTAGTAGTTGTAGTAGTAGTATTGTGAATGATTGTTGTTTTTCTCTAGTTGTAGATATTGCATATTGTACTAAAAATTGTTATGAATGCACATAAATTATTTTGAAAAGCTTAACCTTCTCTCTGAAGTCTTCAACGAGTCCCCAAATTCAGTCACCAAAGCCACTGAAGAAATAAAAAGCAGTCTGTCATTCAAGATCACAATAAAACTCCTCAGATAATATACTGTTTTTCAAGAGATTGGTTTTAATTTAGATTAAATGAAATAAAAATGAAATAATTTTAGATGTGATAAAATCCTAATTTAATAACATCATTTACATAATCTAATCAAATTGTAAATAATAAAAAAACAAATGGCAGTTAAAGTCAAGGTTTCTGTTGCTTTAAATATTGCACGTTCTTGTTCAGTCTGAAGTTTGACTAAAATGAAATTTTAAACAGACATGATTTGTTCTAATGAAATCAGCGTGTCCAGTAAAACAACAAACAAAATAAAGATGTGTTAAAGTAAAATATGAAATTTTAATTAATATTTTTTTATTATTAAATTAACTTTTTACAAATTTTATATGGACAATTTTATATAAATTGCAACTTGGGATTTTGCTATTTAAAGACCCTTATAGTGCACACTAAATTATGCATGAATAATTCAATACTGTTTACATAGGTTAAGCAAACCATAACAACTTCCTGTCATTTCTCCATGCTCTTAATTGTACTTTGCTGAATAGCCAAACAGCAGAGTGTGAGATTTTAGGAATTGTGCTCAGCAGAGAAAAACACCATTTATATTAGATTTATATTACATGAAGACGCTTTAGATTTGAATCCCTATTGTCTGACAAAATCCCTTGTGTTTAGTAGGTAACAGCAGTGTGTGCATGTGGGCTGAATTATTGTTCCATGAATGCTGCATCTCATCAGATCTGCTTTTTAAGCAGAAAATTCAGCTGTCGCACTGAAGTATCTCGGGCCCCTCGAAGTCTTTCACAAAGCTTCGATTTGATTGCTATGTTTATTCCTTCCTTTTCTGCGGACCTTTGTGTTTGCTTTCTGTTGTTAATCATTTAATGAACTGTGAAACCAAGACAAGTGAGGAGGAGTGACACCAATCCGTTCTTGTGTTGTAAAACAGACGTTAATTCTGGTTACTTCTTTTAGGAAAAATTTAGTAATGTATTTGGTCTGTGACTTAGACCACCTATTATTAACTCTTTTATACTTAAAGTAATGTGAGAGTTAAACATTGTAATAAACATCAGAATATATATATTTAGAATTTTTATGCACACTCTTAGTTTAGCTCTAATCATTGTTATTAAAATGCCTTTCCGTTTCTATATGACTGCAAGCTTATTTGCCCTCTGATGATTGACAGGCTGTTGACAGGAGTATTGCCGTAGTATTTAGCGAGGTCTCTGAACCCCCGCTGCTAAAGTGAATTTTATGGAGTCGTCGGTCAGTCACACACATAAAGCAAAGTCAAAGCAGTCTCTAAATTCATGCAAATGAATGTATTTTACACCCTGTCATGTGCGATATGCCACTTGATCTCATTGTTGAGAGAAAAGAAAAAAACAATGGCTGCACGGAAAGTCAAGAGGACAATGTGCCCCTTGGCCTCTCCCTGCCCTGACGCAGGGGCCCAGGCAGCGCGGAGTATATCATCAGACCTAATTTACAATCTATGGATTCCACCGGGTGGAACAGGGGCAAATATGAAGTAGTTAAGCGCTTGGCTAGCAATGCTTAGCATTCAGTCGGAGGGGAATCTGTTGTGGTTATCTAATGTCTGCAATTATGACTTATTAATGAAGAGATTAGCCAGTGAAGTGAACAGAGAAATAAACATGTAACTCTTTCACAGGGTTACGAGGAACAAATGACTGAGCACATTTAAGCAAATAAAGCAAAGCAATTAAAACTGGATTGAAATGGCAGACTTTTAATTTATTTATTTTTTGTATATATATATATATATATATATATATATATATATATATATATATATATATATATATATATATATATATATAATATGAGGAAGTGTATGCGTGAAATTAAATACATGAAAAATGTATAGTTTTTTTTTTTTTTTTCTAGTATAGAATCTTATTTTTTTCTTCTTTTTTTAGTATTGGCTGCAAGGCAATGGAAGCACTAAGTATGTTATATTGACTAACGTTGTGGAGTCAAATTGGAAAACTTAGCTCATTTCAGAACCATCTTTTCATGTTATATCTTCAAACATGCAGAGGCACAGAATTATAATATTCTACCAACAGATGGAAAGAATGCTCATTTAGTAAATTGCTTTCTGATTTTACATGTAAATGCTCCTGCTCTGATGTTATCCATCTGCATAATTAGCCTTTTTAGTAATAAGAACACAGTGAGCGAGACATTAATTAGACCCATTTAAATGTTTGGAAATCCAATAGTGCATTAACACAGAAAACAGGGCCTCCTTGGCTCCAGTTTGACTCTTTATTTATTTAGATAGTGTTAATTATATAACACTTCCTCCCCTTGTCCCATTCCTTTTCGATATGCCATCAACGTTTTCAGTCAGTGTAGCTTGTTCAGGATTTTGTATAGAGTACAAGATTTAGATTTTTTTTATTATTATTATTATTATTATTATTATTATTATTATTATTATTATTATTTCATGTTACAAACAAGTTGCAAACCTGTATAGTCTGTATTGTATTTTTATTTATTTATTTTTGCTGGAATTGGGCAGTTTGGGTGATTAAACTATAATTTTCATTTGTATTTTAAACTATGAAAAATATGGCAAATAATACTTATCTTTGCCTAATCAATTCTTTTAATTCATACATTTTCTGGTAGTTTTCTTTTACAAATGTCAGAAATTAGTTTCATTTTTATATTTTTGTAGATGTTCGTTTGTTTGCCTGTTTTAATAAGTAACAAACCATTTTATTTCACAGAGGAGATTTTTTGAGAGAACGGGTTTGCTTTTTTTTTTTTTTTTTTTACCTCACAGAAGAGATTGTGTACCGGTAATTGGTTTCTTAGACAGCACTGCCCCTAGTGGTCAGTTCTGCAGCTGCAGACTTGTTTAGTAGAGATTCTGGAGCTACAGACTAGTTTAGTAGACTGTATTACATATTTAGTTGACCTTGTTAATTATCTGTAGCCTGATAATATATTTTTCTCTCTCTCTCTTTTACTCTTTTACTTGATTGAAAAATGTCATCATGAATATATTCCAAAAAAAATTAAGACATTATTTCACTGTTAAAAATGAATTAGTCCCAAGAATTAAAATATGTTATAAATAACATTTGCATTAGCTAAACATTTTTTACAACAATGTTGTGTGTGCGGAGTCTGAATTCTGCTTGAAGCTTGAAAGTAATTATTTTTTATAATCCAGCAACTCTGACAAAGAATGTTAGATGAGGGGAAAAACATAAAGGTCTAATTAAAGGATTTTAACTTTGTGGTGCAGGCAGCAGGGTTCTGAGCGATTGTCTTTGCTGGGTAGTTGCTCAGCAGCAGAAGGTAATGGTGGGGTGGGCCCACTTCACCCTTTAGAGCCTTCTGTTAAATTTGGCAGAAAAACACCGGGCCCAACAAAGACAAATCTTTCCTCATAGAAATAGGAAAAGGGTTTGAGAAGAATGGTCCAATTTGACCCAATCTTCTAACCAATTTGGTGCCCACCCTTGCAACGGAAACATTTGGCCTTAAATTACCAGAATCGCATAGAGGCTCCTCATATACATTCCTTGCATGGCAGATGTTGCACATTAATTGGCATGTGCGCGGATCTGACTCAGGGTCCCTAACTGAGGGTTTAAATAGCTTATCTATTATTTGCTGTAACTCGGCCGACTCGGTAGGCACTTCCAGACGTGGTATTTCACGCTTTGCGGTTTCCAGTGTCGGCGTGGGCTTTTGGGGGGAGCCCAGTGTTTCAGTGGTGATGTCGTAACAGCAGGTAAGCTCTAAACACCATCTATCAGGCACACATACTCGCCTCTCACACGGCCAGAGCTGTGACTGATGGACCTGTCTGTAGTATGGATGTTTAGCGCAGTGGCAAGCCATATGCCACTGGCACCGTTTCCTCCTCGCTGAGCTAAAGAGGGGTGTTGCTGAGAGAGTAGACCAAGAAAAACACACAGACACAAAGAATGCAAGAAGCCCCTCGCGAGTGACATGAGACAAATACAGAGCCTTCGTTTTTTCTTCTCTGATTTCTGGAAAACCAGATTAAAAGAAATTACCCAACAGCCATTCTATTCGATCCCGTCCCGCCCTATTCACCCCCACCCACCTAAAACTCTAAAAAGCAGAGGATATTGTGTTTTTAATAACAGTGAGAGAGCTCTGATGTATTTTTCCATCTGTTCGAAGCGGCCCACCGCCCGGCCGAGTGACCGCCCCCTTGTGAGAGGAGCACAGCTGTTACTGTAAACCCTGTCCAGAGAGCAGCTCACACCCCTCTGCACCTCTAAAGGATCAAATGAACAAGTTTGGCTCGGTGCAGTCAGCCTTTGCAGCTGCAATTTCAAACCTCTTTAAATAATTTTTCATGCTTACCAGAAATGAATAATGCACACATTAACTGGTGCCAGTTAATAAATTTCCATCTCAGTGCACTTTTTTTTTTCTCAATAAGATCCAGAGCATCTCATTTTGTTGTGCAAAACAGCTAAGAGGGCTCCCTTTAAAAAAATCAATTTGTCTCTCTAAGGAAAAGAACACTTTATTTTAAACAAACAGGCTATAGTTAGTTATCTTCTAATCTACATCAAGGTGAAATTATTTTGTCCTATCTATTAATATATTCAGAAATACATAAAAATGCAATTCATTTATAGTTACTTGAGTATAACTTATTCATAATGAAAATGTTTTTTATATTAATTTTTATATTAATATAAAGTTTCTATATTACAATTCATTGTGATATTTTTGGGGGGTCTTATGTCTGTTATGAATAATATCAATGAAAAACTATCAAGTAGTTTAGCTTGGGGGGTCTGGTTAACAAATCTACTTACAGTAAGTCATTTGAGCCATACATATGCAGCAAAGAAGATCTATAGAGGACCCCTGTAGATCCCCTGACTCAATAAAAAGGTCAGTGAGTTTCTCAAAGTATGACAAGACAAGGCTTTAAGTAATATCATGATGCTTAGAAATTCATAATTCAAGATATTCTTAAATTCTTATTTTTGCCATTGAATATATATATATATATATATATATATATATATATATATATATATATATATATATATATATATATATATATATATATATTTTTTTTTTTTTTTTATTAAGACATGTACAGTCACGTTTGCCCAAGGTATAAGGGAAATATTATATTTATATATATATATATATATATATATATATATATATATATATATATATATTTTTAAATGCGTTTAAAATTGGAATGGGTTTTAAAACCAAATCAAATAAATAATATAATCAGAGATGAAGACAAAATACAAAAAGTGTCTTAAACTTGTTTAATGTCTCAAGGACTTGTGAATGACAGAGCAGGGTTGGCAGAAAATGTCCATGATATTAATTCAGCAAACCCAGACCAGCAGCTGGCATCAGTGGCCTCTACTTGCCCATCACGAACAATTAATCACAGTAGGGCAGAGGTGGACGCGGGGACTGGTGGTGGCAGTATCGCATGTGACAATCAGTCCTTTTTAAAATGCCGGGGAGTGTATCGCAGTAATTCGCGGAGTGCTCCTCAGAGCGGGGCGACGACAGTGTCAGGCAAGATGCTCCCTAATGAGTGCCATCCTAATAATCACACGTGTGCGTGAATCCTGACCCGGTGTCAAAGGAGCGGATGTACCGTGCCGGATGGAGGCCACTGTTCTGGGAAGATCTGCAAAATGTACATCAATTAGACTGGAAGTCGGAGAGCCGACATCACAACCCATTAGTTTTGTTTAAAGGACTGCAGGGAGGGCCAGGGAGCATTTTAGAAGAGCAACATTGACAACATCCTGTCAGATTGATTAGCAGTCTGTCAGAGGAGCTCTGAGCTGTAAAATGTGATTCAGGGCTTGTTCATCTAAACATACTGTGGGGCCAAGCGGCTAATAACGTTCACAAAGCGGCACGTGTCAAGTGCTGCACTGAGATCTAGCCATAGTGCTGAAGCTTAAATAAACCTCAGGTCACTGACTGTAAAAAAAAAAAAAAAAAAAAAAAAACAAAGGAAAAGATTTCCCTTGTTTTCACTTAAGACAGATTCCACCAGCTCTTGGATTCAAAGAATCACAGACTATTCCTAGAACTGCTGGTGTGGAAACAGCGAAGGCTTAATTGTTAGTGGTTTGAACTGGGTAGAGAGCTGGGTACGTTAATGAAATTGGTTCATAATGGTTAGAGATGATCAAAAAAATGTTTTTTTTTACATATTTATCTAATTTCTTCCTCATTTAGCCCTCTCAAATCATACTAGTACCATGCAATCAACAATTAATGAATGAATGAATTGTCATGCTGTGATATTCCTATAGCAACATGCTTGTGATATGAGGTTAAATTTAGCATGCTTTGTAAGTTCCTTGCTAGATAAAATGTAATCTACTGTTCTTCTCTAGATCTTTTATCTGAAATTTACATTTATTACATTACCTACACCAAAAAATGGAGACTACTTACAAATCTGCATAAATCAAAACGGTCAGAAAATATTGCTTAATACATTGCAACTTAACAAATACACTACTGTTTAAAAAAAAATGTAGTGTGATTTTATTTTATTTTTGAAAAATACATAGTTATTATATCAAGGACACAGTAAAGGATTATGTTTAATTGTAATAATATTTCAAAGTATTACTGTTTTATAGTATTTTTTGCAGCCTTGGTGAGCACAAATCTTGGTAACACTTTAGAATAGGGTTCCATTAGTTAATGTTAGTTAATGTATTAATTAACATGAACAAACAATGAATAATACATTTATTACTGTATTTATTCATCTTCGAATATGTATGAAAATACAGTTATGCATTGTTAATTCATGGTAATTCACAGTGCATTAACTAATGTTAACAAGCACAACTTTTGTTTTAAATAATGCATTAGTAAATGTTGAAATTAACATGAACTAAGACTTATAAATGCTGTAGAAGGATTGTTCTTGCTTAGTTCATGTTAATGAAAGTAGTTGACTAACATTAACTAATGGAACCTTATTCTAAAGTGTTACCCAAATCTTTCTTGGAAAAAGATAAAAAGTAAAAATCATATTGAAATCTTGCAGAGGAAAAAAAAGTGTTACAAGAGATGTCAAACTAGTGTTTTGTAAGAAATTGGTGACAGGGAAAGTCCTTGTA
The DNA here is from genome assembly GCF_003368295.1 of Carassius auratus. Classification (NCBI taxonomy): domain Eukaryota; kingdom Metazoa; phylum Chordata; class Actinopteri; order Cypriniformes; family Cyprinidae; genus Carassius; species Carassius auratus. The sequence continues at coordinate 24,075,651 of NC_039251.1, forward strand.
CTATACAAAAGTATTTAACCATGTTGCGATTGACCAATAAGAATCAAGTATTTCAAGTTTAAAATACATTTACAACAATGCTATTGGTTATGCCTGATAACACTAAAGTGACCCTCACTTTTAAGTAAATCTTGACAGGTAGATGTCCCCAGACACTTTTTAGCAATTGAGACTCTCCAGCAAGTCGATTTTAGAATTACAATTCACATAAAGTCATATATTTAATCAAATCAGTACTATACAGCTTCCTTTGTCCCAGGAATACCAGCTCAGATCATTCTTTATCTAACCTCCATGCTCCAACAATGGTCAAATGCATTCTCTATACGGCTTTCACATATAGTGCAGGGTTTTTATTGCTGTATTGTTCTACCACTTGACCTATCCATGAATTTAATACAACGGTTCACTTTCTCAGTGTCTATGCAGAGGTCCAATGGATCCCACACACTTTTAAATTCAATAATGTACAAAAACAAAAGTGGACAGAGTAATCCTTCTATGCAACACTATGAAAATATTACTGGTGCAAACACATTCTAGTAATACCTTCATCTATGCATAACTGCAGGCTGATATTTCAGATCTGAGGATGGTATCGCTAGAACCAACAACCCTATCATCTTAGCACCATCTTTGTAATCCTGGTTCTTCAAAGGTGTCCCGTTGGCTGGAGGAAGCAGGTGAAAAAATAGAAGCACGTTGCACTTTAAACTAAGGAGACTTGTTGACTGAAGTTGTTGTCTCGAGGTCAGCCTTCCCTCAGCCCACTAACTTTCAAGAGCAACCAATATGTGTGAGATGCCCCTAGGGACTGCGTTCCACCTCCTTTGAAGCCCCAATTCTGAGCTTGACTGTTTTCTTTGCTGTCATGACTGCTGGCTTCCTACTTGGGCTGACCCTACGGCCCTGGCCTCGGTACATCAGAACACAGACTCGCAAAACACCTTTCCGACATTAACTACAGAGGACTCAGAGGAACGAAAGGCCATGATCCGGTCCTCAAGACACGTATGTTAGATATCGCGAAAGGCGTGTAAACAAACACACGAACAAAAACCATTGGCCTATGGTGTGTGTGACTCAAGATAACTCAACATTTTAAAAGGCAATTTGTTGCGATGTCCACAGTGGGGTACGTTCTTGGTGGATGGCCAAGAGTAACATACTTTGCGATTACAAAGTGTAACAGACTAATAAATAGAGGCCCAGCTGACATAACATGAGGTCAAAGATGAAAGTCAAGTTAGTGGATATGTTCCATATGTCTTGAGCCTACAGTTACACATGACAAACTCATTTGAGCCGGTTAAGAAACCAGTCTTGACCTTAAAAGACTATAATGTGGCCAGAATGGAAGCACTGTGTGCATCTACAGCATCTGTATGCATTCATAAAGGACAAAAGTGAAAAATAATACCATTAATTACTTTATTTAGTTATGTAGAGACCGTACAAAGACTTGTGTGGCATGCAGTTATCAAAAACAGTGTTATCCAACAGTCCTTTGCCGCTGCTCCAGTTTGCGTTTTAGCATGCTGTAGTTTTCCCTGGTCCCTGGAGCGCTGGGATCCAGTCGAAGAGATAGTTCATAGTGCCGCTTTGCTAAGTCTAGTTTTCCCCAACGGTGATACAGAACAGCTGCAAGAGCACAAAAAAAAATGACCCGTCACTTAAATCAAGGGACTGAACAGTACCTCAGCATTGGTCCCCAGTGAATGGGAGAAGAATCATAGCCACTTCGCTTTGTTTATTGATTCAGTTGCATCGATTTATGCCTGTATCGTGTAGCATTGCAGGAGTCAAAACTTGCACAACTGTTTTCTGTGACAATACTGAAGTGCCAGCGGGATTCTGGGAGACTTACCAAGATTGCCATGGCAACTGGCAACGTTTGGGTTGATCTTCAGAGCGTTAAGAAAGAATCCTTCCGACTCCTGAGAGAAAAAGGAACATTGGTTATTATAAAGAAATAGTCGGAGTAACATTTTCATATAAAAGGCAGCATCACATGGAAAAATGTTTGTTTTAACCTTGTACTTTTCTTGTTTCCCAAGGACATTGGCGAGGGAGAACATGATGGTGTGATCTTTTGGCAATATCTTTAATGCTTCCTTTCCAATCAGCTCAGCCTGAGCAAGATTGCCTGTAATGAAATATAACATGAACTGTTACCTTGCTAAGACACAAAATGTTATTATTGCTGATTAAGTTTTGAATGATTACTAAAACTGCTGGGGCTTTTACTTTTTTTAAAATAATTTAGACTTAGATTCTTGGCAGAATTGGCTCTATTTATGTCTACTGCCTACATTTTTCTACTGATATCTTAGAAACTTTAATATTAATATTGCTTTGTCCTATAGAAGGGCACTTCCTCAAGGTTTCATTTTCTTACAATTTCCATACACTGCACTGGAAGTTGAGATGGCCAATAAGGCTAATGCATTCAGGGTGTTCATTACACTGAAAGAGGAACCCAAGTGATATCAATGGACCAGAATACCATAGTGACTTGGGGATGGACTCTTTTGACTTAAGCCTGCAAGTAACCACCTAGCATCCACTCAGAATATCCTAACAAACACCAAGCAAACACAGAGAACCCCAGCAATGTGCTAAAATCACACAGAACACTTAAGTAGCTCTATAGAATAAATGTAAAAAGAACATTTAACAAGCATTCAGAACTAAACTCTTAGATCTATGCCTCTTGCACAGTAGAAATGTGTTTGTTGCATGCCAGAACACTTACATCACTAAAATTAGCCAATTATAAAATAAAATAAATAAAAATAAAACTACAAAGAACTGTGAAAGAGCAAATAGTTTACATTTTTATAAATAGTTCTAAATGTCACAAAAGGACAAGCGTATAGTTGTCATTCTGTGATTTCTGTTGACTGCGCAGAGTGGATTGCTCTGGTGTGTCAGCAGCCTCCAGAAGAGAGTTTTTCAACTCCACACATGGCTGGTTCTTTTAGTTTCCTAATTAGAGGGCAACACAAGGGCTACTGACTTATTGATCTGGATGTCAAAACTCCCTCTGACCACAGACTCAGATAGATCTTCTCTCACCGGCTGGCCCTTAACAAATTCATGAGCTGCTGAGGATTCTTCCTCACTGCTGCAACCTAAACATGACTCATGTTTTATGTTTGCACACTTTCTTGATGTGTTTTCAGTTTAATATTTTAGGGAAAGAACAGCAGTAGAAAGCATCTCCCAATTCACTCTTTGCAATTATTAGCTTATGTTTGGGAGGGTATTTGAGATCAAGTGAGGCTGGAAAATGCAGAGGGAGATGATGGTGATGCCAAGAGTGTTATTTGTTTTGTTTGGTTTTTTGGCAAAGAAAATGGACCGTGCCAAGACTCTCCAGGGAGGGCCAACCTGCCTGGGAGACGCGTTTGAATAAACGGCTTCTGTCAGGGAATCACGCCATTCTCCACACGGCAGGGAAGAGTGGCTTTAAAACAACACACAAGGCTTTTAATACATAAATTTCAAGCATTGCTGATTCTTGCTCTTCCGGTCTAATCATGTTGGGTTCTAATGCCGGCATTTCCTGGAAAGGACATCCTCTATTAATCTTGTAACATCTCTTCAGAATGGAAACTTTTGAAAAAATGTTTCTCAGTATCATAAAAACACAAGCTACAAATATATGCATAACAGTATGGTTTACTGACTGTAATAGGTTTAACCAAAGTTAAAAAAGGCAATTTTTTTATAGGACTGGGCAAGAAAAATGTGCGATAAATGTATGCAATATATGTGCAATTAGTTTGCCAGTGATAAAAATCAAGAAACAATGTAAATAACAGTGATTTTAGTGTATTTCTTAATTATTAATTCCATTTGTTTTTCCAAAGGCAGACATTCATGACAAAATGCTGAAAACGCTGATTCTGTGGTTCATTTGCATCACCCAAAAATGTTCACAAATGTTCCAAAAATGTTTTGTGACATTATTCAAGTATATAAACGCATTTTAAAAACAGTTTTTTATGTTTTATCACCAAGTCTGTTATACTCTCTGAACTATATTGTAGTATGTGCTCTTTATATCACGCAAAGAAAAATATTAAAAGGTAATTTGATCATTTAAGAAAAAGCCAAGTTATCCATCCCTGTAGGGTCTGTGATGAGAGAAGGGGGTGAAGATGGGGTGCAGGAGTTAATTGTTGTAAAGGGTGAACTAATTATGCAGCATGGCCCCATGTGGCAGCGTGCACCTGACGCTCAGCATCTGCAGAATGGAAGTTCACACCTCTCTCTCCCTCTATCTCACACACAGCTATGAGCCACGGCTATACTTGGGACACCAGATGAAAACGACAAGGCGGGAAGATTTGGGAGAAGGCCAAGATCATCTGTTTACCCCCAAGGGCAGGGTCAAGGTCATGTTTAATGAGAACACTCACTCAGTTTAAGCATACATGACTGCCCGTCTGAACATAACAATACAGATCTATACTGTATTACTAAACTGTGATATATGCAAAAGATAATATACAGTCAGCTAACTGCACATTATTCTGCTTATACCACATTATATTGCTTATTATACCATATAAAAGCTAGCCAATCAGATTCAAGTATTTAAGACGACATCTACAGTAATTAAGAGAAGTATATCAGCTGTAAGTACACAAATTTTACACTATTTGTTAAAGTATGCACTAGCCTTTTAATCAATCGTGTTCCGTTTACACCTTACCAGTGTTATCCAACAATATGACCATGTTGTTCCACGCCAGGCTGTGGTCAGGCTTTAGCATGGTGGCGTTCCTCCAGGCGTTCAGCGCGTCAATGCTGCGGTTCAGGTCTGCATACTGGAGATAAAACAGACAAGCACCAATCAAACAACGGCCCAGTGTGCGTCGAGGACAAAGATTCTCCCCAAAAAATTATCATGCCTTACAATTTCATTTTTTTTAAAATACATTTTATTATTTTAAATAGGAGAAGAAGGGCAGAGAAATTATGCAGATTCGAATTAGCATTTTCTGCATAATCAACAAGGCTAAACATGTGAGAAGAAAGTGCATTAATCACTATGGCACATCTTTGATAATAATGCTTTGATAATTCATGGAGTAAAGAAATCAAACCTTCATTAACACTAAAATAGCATGTCACTACACATCATAATGGGCCATATTTAGAGTGGAATAGCCAATTTCTTGCCATAATAAAACCGTTGGTTTGTACACACAGGAAGGATGAACATAATAGCCCAAGACAAAATCACACTAGACATGTTAAAAATCCACACAGTAATACTATTGAAATTGATGTTGAAAACATGGGGTAATTTAATAAGTAGGAAAACATGCTTTAAATGTATTGAATGCTTTATTCAAATTACAGAGAAAACACAGTACTTACCAGACGTCCCAAGTTGTAATAACAGTCTGGGTATTTTTTCCTGAATCGAATTGCATTCCAATAGCTCTGTTCAGCCTCATCAAACTTTTTCAGACTGTTCTGCACAATACCCAAATTCATCCAAGCTGCAGCAAAATCAGGCCTAATCCAAACAAAACAAAACAAAAAATAAAAGAAGGAGGAGGAAAAAAGAAACAGCACAATTGAATAAAGGTTACACAACTACACACAATAAATATGAACTAAAAGTCTTCACTCACTGGATATGAACCGCAGCTGACAGGAGCACTTCAGCTTCCTTTAACTCATTTCTTTCTTTTAATATGTTGCCAAGATTGTTCATGGCATGAACATACTTGGGGTGTAATCTGTAACACGTGTAGAAAAAAGTGAACCCTAACTTATTTCATATAATACACAATAGATCACATGACAGAAGAACTGCCAAAGTGAATATGACAGAATCATGATTTTTTTTTTTTGTACCTCACTGCCTCCCTGTAGTACTTGACTGCAGCACTCTGGTTGCCTCTGTCAGCAAGGTTTTTGCCAACATTATAATGCACCTGTGCAAGGAAGGAAGAAGTTAGAGATCTCATCAAGCTAATGAAGTCACTGGTGTGCAAAACTGGACTGAATACAATTGAGAACAAATATTTGATTTGCTTTTCTGTTATTTTTTATTTAATCATTTAGCTGATGCTTCAAATTCAAACGGGCTCAAAGTGCACTTATTACATGTTCAGTTCCTCTGGAGAAAGCTGAGAGTCTTGCTCAAGGCGTTTTGTGTGCTGACAGATAAGCTGAAGTTATTGAAATGGATTTCACAAATGCAGTGGAGTTAAACTGCAGCATGACGGGGGGAGGTGTGCGGTCTCACCTTGGCGTTCAGTGGGCAGACAGACAGGGCGCTGGTGAAGAGACTCTGTTCAGACCTCCACTGTTGACTGCGCTGTGCAGAGCGAGCCACGTTCACACACAGCAGCGTCAACGTGGCCGCTCTCACCAGCCTCTGCGGTTATCCCACAGACACGAGACGTGAACACAAACTCAATGGAACATTAGTTACAGTGAATTATGGTCTGATGGTGAATATTAGGAGGTGATAAGTGGGAAATTGCTGTAGAACAGGCCACATACCTTGTGTTTCTTCCAGTGGCAGCTACAGTAGCCCACAGCGTAGGCCAGTATGAGGCAGTAGCCCGCTGAGGAGAGGTACAGCACCCGCTCTGCTATCACGAAACCCACCCTGAAGAACAGATTACTGGCTGGCAGGAACGGAATAACCAGCAGTACAAGGCCAAATGTCAGAGTCCTAAAAACACACAGAAAATAATACACCATACACACTGTTTTTTTAAGAAAGGTGTACTTTTATTCAGAAGGAATACATATTAGAGTAAGTAAATATGATTAGATGATTTAATGATGATTGATCCATTAAAATAAATCTTATTGGAGAGTAACATTATGGCAACTGTATACAAATAAATGCCTGAACAACAACCAGGCATTCTTTTACAAACCATCGCACACATTTTTCCATGTTTAGACAAAGCATGTTTTGTTTTGCTGGTCTTACCTTCTTTTATTGCTGTCCTGTGAGCACAGAGCTTGGTATACTAAGCCCATCAGACAGCACCACAGCAAAAGAGGCCAGAAAATCCTCCAATCAGTAGCTGATTTGATCAAAGGTACACAGCCCATTGACCAATCAAAACACAGCCACCAGGGACACAGCAGCAGCCAGGCATTTAAGGAGTAGTAGTAATTATAGTTCACAATCTGAGAAAAGTGGAAAAACAAGTGACTCTAAGGAGTATGTGAAAAATATGACAGTCTGTCTGGGCAAACAATTACTACTAAAACTGTATACTAAATATTAATTTCAGGTTTGACTAGGATTGTAAAATTTTGATTTGTCAGTACTGGTACAATTTCAGCCTCAAAAGGGCCACTAAAAAATCCAAACTGAAAGGACTGCTTACCCTCAAGATGACATTTTCAGCAAAGGATGCTGGGTTATCCACCTCAGTAAAAGACGGAGGCCCAGTTCCCATGATTCTCCACCTCGCGTACAAAAGGAAGGAACCACCAAGAAAGAGAAGAGCTAACCTCATAAGCAAACCACTCCTCACCAACCCACCAATCTGGGTGGAAAAGAGAAAGTATAAATCAATCCAAAGATTGTTTTGGGTCCAAAGAGTGACACCCTATGAATAAGTCACTTACATCAGCTGATTTTCTCCTGGAAAGCAGCTGGTGAGCAAGCTCATAGATATTTAGATTGCAGACCATAAGAATATCATAAGCAGCATTTACTCCCTTAACACACAGAAGAAAAGGACTAAGATATTTTATGGATGACCAAAGCTCTGTATTGTAAAAATAGAAGAGAGATAATGTAACATGTACTGTATTTTCCGGACTATAAGTCACACTTTTTTTCATAGTTTGGCTGGTCCTGCGACTTATAGACAGGTGCGACTTATTTATCAAAATTAATTTGGCATGAACCAAGAGAAATGAACTAAAAATGCATCAAGAGAAGACATGACTGTCTAGAGCCGCCAGAGGGCGCTCTATGTGGCTCAGTGCTCTTGTAGTCTACACTAAGCAACATAGAGCGCCCTCTCGCGGCTGTAGACGATAATGTTTTCTCTTGGTTCTAAATAAATGCAACTTATAGTCCAGTGCGACTTATATATATATATATATATATATATATATGTGTGTTTTTTTCCTCATCATTTTTTGACTGATGCGACTTATACTCCGGTGCGACTTATAGTCCGAAAAATATGGTATGTGCTTATTGCATATGACCTTATTTGACCTGCAGCTCTCTCAAATGTATGGATATTTTCACTCACCAAAACCGTAATGCCTTGCTCCTTGCACAGCATTGCGACAGCACAAAGAAGAATGCTGCCAAATATCCACAATACTGAGAACTTTTTATCACCACCTACAGGGAGAAATTCAAAAATCTCTACACTTAAACTGTATGCTTAATGCAAAGTAAGACATTCAGTGAGATCCTAACATGCAGTGTCTGCACAGAATTAATTCATTACCAACTTGCAACAAGTCCTCAAAAAAGATAAGATTTTAAGCTTCAAATACCAAACAAAGAATCCATAAATGTATCCTTAAACAAGTCCATAAATTAATCATGTGATCTTTTCGATGAATTGGTGGATCCATTTCACAAAAATCTGGTTTATTTGTCCGCAAACTCAGCAATTCAATGATCTGTTTATTAGCCTGTCTAGTGCATCGACTGACCTTGAAATGCTTTGCAGTAAACCAGAAAAGAGAGCTGAAAAAAGAGGGCACATAACAAATCTGCTCTGCCAACAATGCCAGCCACCTACAAGACAGAGAGCCAACAGAGGAGATTATTCAAGATCAACTAAATACTTTTAGAGAGCTAAAAGACACTGTCTCATCAAGCAGTATCAATCTTCAAGTGGGTCACGACCGTGAAATCCACCCCAAGGGCAATCGTTTTTAACGGCAGCTACGTTTTACACCGAAACAAATGAAATCCTGCTTGGACATTAAAGGCAAAAAAACAGTTGCATAAAAACATCCTTCGCCGGCCTTTCGTCTGTGAAATTGCCTGTATTTCTGGCAGTGTCAAATTAACAGTGAAGGCAGGAGGCAGCACTCATTACAGAACTGCAGTCGGCCTTGGCTGGAGTCCTGGGGCCATGTTCTTTGATTCATCCCGTAGGCCCAAGTCAGTGGTCTCTCTGAACCTCACCCCCTCCAAGTCCAGGGCCGGTCTTTCTGAACCTGATTAAAGAACAGCTACCAGAGCATTGGCAGACTCTACCATGCTCGGATGCATCCATGGCAGGGCAAAGCTGTTAATAGCCATGGCTGACTGTAGAGCCCACCTATGCGATGCACACCAGCTGCGTGAAGCTTTCTTCTCCACGGGCCTTGTAATGTATATTTCATGCAACATCAATGAACATTGTGATATGGAGCATTGTAGTCGGAGATTGTTTACCGGGCAGAGACGGCCTGCTGAATCACGTCTTCCCACTCTACTTACACTTTCCGTGTGAACTGGATGTGCAGCAAAGAAGAGCGCAGCCAGGAAGGAAGCTTTTGGAGAAAGACTGAGTTTCGCCCTCTTCCGTCTTGAACCGGGCCGCCAATTAATATTGCAAACACATCGATCATTAACACAGAAATAACACAGTGGAGGGCAACGTTGAGCATGTGGAAGCCAATCGGATGCAGTCCACCAGCCAAGAGGTAGTTGATCCTGCGAAAATAAGTAATAAATCGCAAGGATTAAAACTAACTTTTGACTTGTGCAACAATCACAAATGTTTTTGTATATTTCTGAAACATTAAACAGCAGAGATACGATGGCATACAGAAATCATGGCATTATAAAGCAACTTTATGGTTGAGGCGGTATAACGGGCCATTACTGATGCAAAACGATGTCATTCTCATTAACAGCATGCAGGACATGAATTATGCCCCCTGTATAGATTCCTCACAGTTGCAGTCAAATGCCAGAGACAATTCTAAAACGAGTTTAAAAAAAGGCAATATATGCATCCAATTTTAATGTCAATTATTGTGGCATTCAGTGAGGAAGCACTCGGGGACCTCTTTTGATTTCCCACTGAGAATAAAATTACAAGTCCACACATCTAATACATGCAAAGAGGTTTGACAATATTCACTATAAGCACGTTGGACTATTACCTTGTGTTAATCATCAGTCACACAGCAGTAATTGAAAGAGTCTTTTGTCTTTGTGGTGAACATACCTGAAGGTCAGGACGGTCAGCGGCCGGTAGGATTTGTGACTGGAGTTGCTACTTAAGTTACTTCCCCAAAAGTCATTTTTCCAGATGTTACTCAGTGGAGTGTCAGGATTCAAATCCTATGAAATGAGAGTTACCCTGTTAAGACAATGTATAAATACTGCAAAAAAAGGTGCAAATATCATGTACTATTAAAGTATTGACATGATTTGTGTGTTGAAACCACAAAGCAACAATATGCATGTTTAAATGGGCAGTTTACCTGAAAAGGAAATTCCATAATCATTTACTCAAACAGAATGTCAAAGGTGCTTTTTTCATGCGATGAAACTGAATAGTGACCATGGCCACTCCTTGGTCCCCATCCATTGTCATTGTATGAAAAACTACACTTACTTGTCTTTGAAATGAATGTCAGAATTTAGATTTTTAGGTAAACTATTTCTTTCATAATAAACATGTAAACAAATAAATAAATAACCTAGATTGAGGGTGATACCTTGTTATTGATGATGGCTTCTGAATCATCAAAGACAAAGTCCCCATCATAGCTGTTTATGAAACAGATCAGGGCAACAAAGGCAGTGACCAGCCGGGAGTGCAAGGGTCCCAGTTTTGGCAGGGGGATGTGATGATCCCAGTAAGGCTCAGAAAGCACCATCTTTCATGTGGTTTTTGTTCATTCTGACCCACCACTGTGTTGCAGAACAAAGAAAGCAGGTGGAACGTTAAAACAGCAAGCTAACACTCCAAAAATAAGACTTCAAAAATAAGAAGCAAACATCTTGCGAGAAAGGCGCATGCACTGCAACATACCTAGAGTATGCACTACAGAGATTTGTTAGAAAAGGCGGTGTGACATCTCAGCACAGTTGCATGCTTTGCTGCATAGCTGTACACACAGATGTATGCAATGCATAGCAACCGGCTGTTAAAGCGAGCAAAGGATACGAAACCATTCACGCTTTCTACGTTGTCTATTCATATATTTTGCTCGCGCGACAATGACGACCGTCAAAACACGATTCACAAATAATAATAATATTAGCGTGCACTGACGTCAATAACTGTATTCCCGTCGACGAGTAAGATTTACAATCTGTTGAAGACGAGCAATACAAGCTTTAAATCGCCGGTGTCAAATAAATACGAAAAATAGAAAATACAGGCTTAATACGTGGCTAAACGATGGCTGATCCCTGTACGAGCCTCTCGTCTGTACTTCCTGCTAGCGCGCGAAGAATAGCCCGACCGTGTGACGTCACGTGACCTGAGCCAGCCGACTGGATATAATGTGAGGAAAAACTGCACAGTTGATGGCATGACAGGAAATGTCAAGCAGTGAATTGTGATTGTATGCTTTATCTAAAAAATAAAATAAAAAACATAAAAAGCCAAGATACTGTGCAAGGTTAATTGTTAACAATAGGCCGCTACATAATGTAAATGCTTACTGTAAGTTAACTTTATAAACATATGAGCCCAAGATGGCAGTCAAAAGTGACATGGTGGATCAGCATGTGATCCAGCAATCCAAACTGAAGGTATACGAGTTGAGAAATTAAATTTAAGAGTGCACCCTTAAATTTGTTCAAAATAAGCAAATAATACAAATAAGCATCGAAAAGGATGAAAAGATAAACATTTGGAAGCAGCAGCAGAAAGTTAACAAACTACTTGCATCCATAGAGGTGTCACTATTAAGAACAGTAGGCTAGAAATTTAGCATCATCCAAGCATCACTTGCTCATCACTGGATCCTGGTGCCATCCAAGTCAATAAACGTCTCGAGAGAAATGAAAAGCTTCATGTTTGTGAGAAATAAATCCATCATTAAGCCATTTAAACTTTAAACCATCACTTCTTCCCCAAGTCTGTCTAAAGTTGTCCATCAACATATTTGTTTAGAATTTATTTTAGATCTAGTTTAGATTTGATATCTGCACATTTCTCTCCTGAGTTTAGATCTAGTTTAGATTTGATATCTGCACATTTCTCTCCTGATTCATTTTTGTTTTGTTTTGTTTTGTTTTCCTATAGAAAGCAACATTATGGATAGAAGACTTTTATTTAAGCTGGAAGCAATGATTTAAAGTTAAAACGCTCTTAAATATGGATTTGTTATGACATACAGCTTTTCACTTTACAAGACTTTAATTGATAGATTTGAGTCATGTGGATTACTTGTAAATTGTTGCGATGTTTTATTAGCTGTTTGGACTCTCATTCTGATGGCGCCCGTTCACTGCAGAGGATCCTTTAGTGAGCAAAGATGAAATGCTGCATTTCTCCAAATCTGATGAAAAACAAATTCTTCTATTTTCTGCGTGGCCTGAGGATGAGTACATTTTCCTCAAATTTGAATTTTGGGATTAACTATTTCTTTAAAAACCATATATAGTATGATAATGCAACTGTATGAGTCATACAGTGGTGCCCATCACAGGGATCACAGGAATCTTGGGATTACATCAAAACAGTTTCAAGAAAAAAGAAAAACAACAACTCTTGGCTCATCCAAAAACAAACTCCAGTTTATATATTTATAGAGTATGTATATATACTGCTATTCTGAAGGATCTGGAGAGATTCTGGATGAAGGAATGTCTCTGATCTTTTTGTCAAGTGTTCTCCAAACTCATCAGGGATTATAGGAGAAAACTCAGAAGTTATTTTGGGGAAAAGACATTGCAATTATAGGGTGCCAATAGCTGTGGCTAACGTGAACTAGGGAAAACATTTATTTCATAATGTGAGTTTCCCCACTATCCATTGTTTTAGTTCAGTGAAAGGTTAGAATGAAAGATCAAAAGGATAAAACATTAAAAGTTTATTTTCACAGCCACCTTTGCTCATATTTACCAAGGGGGTAGGCAGCACTGTACAATTAGAATTCCAAAGCTTATGCAAGATGTTTGGATTTGGAACTGGATATAGGCCACAAACTAGGCTTATCTAGAGTCACTTGCCATTTTATAATTTCCACCCTTGATCATCCTGTTGTGTTTACCTTAGAAAATACACCCTGAATGGGCACACCATGTGCCTGTTGAGATTTCAACTACAATAGTGACAACTGTCATAATGATGATTGTCCGACTTCTCTTGAACCGCTGACACATCACAACTCACTCAGCAACACAAATAGCACTGTGGCCAGTCCTCCACCAGTCCCGATCTCCATGAGAGATGACATCACAGAGATTAGCTGTAGCTGTCTGATTCCTGGTACAAACATTTCAAACACAAACACTCGCACCAGTGGCAGAGCTTTGCACTATCAATAGGGGCTTTGAGCGTTCAGTGAAACCGTTCCCTTGTTCCCCTATGGTGTGATGATACATTGTAAGAGCCGTGAATGGAACTGTCCAGTCATATTGCTGCCATAATTCAAAGAGGGTAACAGCCCTGAAACTCCTTAAGTTAACAGAAATCAGTTATCTGAGTTAGCACAGAGATTTTAGAAGCTGAGTAGTGACGACCTGTTGCAATCTCCTGTCTCTTAGGAGAGTCCGGAGAAGCGTTCTTCCTCCACGGGCTTCAAAATGAGGTAAGAACTCTCTGTGTTTTCTTAGTTTGCTGTCCTGCTGTTCCAAGCTCCAATCTTTTCCCCTCTTCCAGCTTTGTAATTCACTTTAATGAAAGAATGTGCAGTTATAGTGGTGATTGATTTAGTCGGATGCAGAACATTTACACAATAATGTGCTCTATTACCTGCTTAATGAATTGCCTCTGTCCCGTTTGTACTGTCATAGAATGGAGATCACATCCTGTCTAATTACCCCACAACGAATAACCTTATTTAACATTGCAGTTGTCACACATATATGATTATCATGAACAATTTGCGGCCTAAATAAATGTATGAATTTGGATCCCCCACAGATCCAATCTAATCCAGTAAACTCGTTGTCCTGCGTGTTTCTCATATCAAGAGTATTGTGTATACTTTACAGTAACTTTGTTATCTTACCTGAAAGACCACAGTGATACACCATTGGGTGCAAAGCAAAAAAAAAATATTGTCTTATAATTTTTTAAATTTTGAGCAGACATAACAAAGTATCTTTCTCTGTTGATCTCTGAACAATTGAATTGATTAAAATTAATTTCAGCTGTTGTTATTGATAAATGTATCAAGCTAGACTAAAGAGTTTTTTTAAGAGCAATGCCTATTTAATAGATGTATAAATATGATCAATATAGCAAAAGATCAACAATGTTTGTAAAATTTACGTGTATAAAATCTTCTTTTCTTACAACATTACAAAATATATAATACTTCTATCTATTTTAAAAGGACATTATTAAACACAATTTTAAAAAGTTGCATTCAGATATGTATATTATTACTATTATATTATTATTATTACTTTAGTATATAGAAATAGTTGAGTGATGTTAATCAAGTGACATGTATGGTGTCCATATTCTGAATTTGTGCTCTGCTTTTATCCCATCCAAGTGAAATCTCTGAATGCTTGAGACTTTAAAATCAATCAGAGAATTGTGTAAATAAAATCATAGACATAACTGTCTGGAGCTACAATTGTAATAAGTAAATTATACAATTGAATTACAATTTATTTATGCATTTACTTTTTATAAATGTATTAAGTTCTATTTAGACCCCTATAGTAGGTGTTTTATAATATTTGAGGGAGGGGGCACAACAATGCAATCCTGCTTAGGGCACCCATTTGGCCAGCAGCGGCCCTGGAAATATGTACTAGCAAAACCATACATTTATAGTTTGTAAAATACGTGCGGGTGTCTATGGAAGTAGCAATAAACCTTACAAATATAATCTGATGGCATGTTTTATTAATGTTGTGTAGATAACGTTTAATCTGCTCTTCTCCCAGTTTACCGAGACATACTTTAACGTCTTTTGGGAAGAGAGGATGAATATACGTGTTGTAAATCCCATAGCTCAGATTCAGCGCGAAAGTAACATGGTGGCACCCCTCACCTGGTATAGATCAGCTAACACGGTCATTATAAAAGTGTTTAAACTACCAAATACATTTACTTGCGCATATAATATAATAATACATCATAGTGAGTATGTTTATTAATATATATAAAAAAAAAAGGAAAAACAAAATAAAAGCCATCCATGTATCATACAGTCCTGTGTCACATGACAAGCATAACACGTCACCATGGGAACAAATAGGCTATACATTCATTACCAAAAAACGGTTGCCTAAAACAAACCCCCTCTGGGGGCTCAGCCAGGATATTTTAAACTCATACGTGAAAGGGTTTAATATAAATGAATGCACTTTCATATAGCACAGCTGTTTTCACTAACAAGCATAAAGTTAATAAAATAAGTTACTTTGTAATGTTTAGTTGCGGAAAAGGTTTGTGGGCCATGACATTGCGTGATATCCAGCCATTTCCTCACTTTCATGCCATTTGACCCTGACCTTTCCTTTCTTTTATCATTGCATGTACCGTCAGATTGCAAAAAAATCAATGTCTGTCACACTTTCTGGGATCACAAAGACATTAGATCTCCATGTTTCTGATGACTTGTCTGTCACTTTGCATTTGGGCCATTGGCTCTGGAGCGGTCAGGAGACAGGGGAGGAGCCCCTCATAAAGATTTCCCCCTCATATAAATACCAAAGTGCTGCAACCAGCCAAGTGAATATTAAATCCATATTTCATGCATTTTGCATATGGGGCCAATTAATCAGTGACCGGAAAAAAATCTGAGGCAGACAAAACACTGAAATGCAGCTAAATGATTTGAAGGGGGTGTCTGCATTAAGTAAATGGTCATGGGAACAATATGAAAGTGTTTAAATTAGCTTACCAACAGCGAAAATAATGTCAAATGCAGATGTGTAACTAATAAAATATTTTTCTTATTATTATTATTATTATTATTATCACAAAAGCACTATAACAATTCATAAATTATTTTTTTTTTAAAATACAATTATTCTTGTAATAATGTATACTGTAGTGAAATAATGTTCATTGTTTTTGTAGATGAAGTGAAAATGTCTCTGAGGGGCCGTCAAGGGCCTCCTAAACTGGAGCGACTGGAGTCAGTCATGAGTCAGTTCTCTGGCAGCTTGGACCAAGATGACCTACAAGACGACCCAGAGGAGCTGGATTTAAGTGGCCATACTGACCTCTGTGGAGGTAAAACTGCTCGGTACTGTGTCCTTGCTTTCATCAGTGACCTCTCAGCATAATGCTGTAGATGCTGTATGTCAGAAGGAAAGTGAATCAGATGTCTGTATATTGAACTTTGAGATGCTGGAGCAGTGTAGTGCAATAGAAACCCACAGCCGATACTTCAACTCTTTTCTACAAGTCACTTCTAGATAAAAATATAAAACATTATTTTATTTCATTCATGGTAAATATAAATGTATCTAATAACTATAAAATTAAAATTTGACTCAACAGCACCTAAGTGAATTTAGGCTAAGTAATCCTGAATTCCAGTGTTTAGTTAATGCTAGATAAATCCAAGTTTTGTGTATACTGTATTTTAACATCACAGATTTTGGTAACAGTGTTGCAAAATTGCAAACCTCATATAAAATAAATAGAAAATCCAGGTCATATAATATTTATTTTGACCTCCTGGGGTTGACGATCAATTTTTGTCCTGAATGTTAATCTCCTCACTGACCATATGCTGAAAAAGATTCAAGCTCTGTTTTGTACCTGTTCACAGAAAGTGCAACTTATACTCACCGCTAAAGCAGTGCGTTCATTAATATTACCAGGTACAAACATGTTAATTTCAACAGGTTAAAGTATATCATTAATCTGATGCAGGAGCAGATTTAGCTTTGAGAAACTCAAGCGCACACACACCATATACACCTCCAGCTGGAGTCTTCAATCGCTATCCTGCTGACAATCAAATGGAGCCTCTCCATGACATTACTGCTCAACTTCAAAAGATGAAAAGCCAAACAAACTATTTCTAAAGTAGCTGTACTTTAGATTGCTAAGATGTTATCAGCCATTTAAAAATACAAGGCCAGCATGAGTCTGAATGATTACCACACCATCAAGGTGTGTGTCAGTGTTTTCTCATTGATCTCCCTTGAGATATGATCAATAACCTTTCGTATATTATGATTGTTTTCAGAACCAAGGAACATATCCTTCCAAGCAATATACAGCTTTCTTCCATTCAAGTCCCTGGATGGTGTTATATTTCTTGAAGAAGTGCCAATCCAAGTACAGGTGACAGAGGTGGAGCGATTCACATCTACCAGGGTAAAAAAAAGAAAGAAATGGGATCACAAATGAATCACTTGCACATTTCTTCACACACTTAAGATGTTCTTAAACAATATTTAGAACTATAATGCTGTTATGGATAAATATATGATATGATAAAAACAATAGTATGGAGTATTTTAATGTTTATGTATACATATGTAACATGCATCATGATTAGATATCTGTACATTATATTCAATCAGTTTTGTTTCTTGAAATGATCCACTCAAAGGTTGCTGAATCCAACCTGTATACGATAGAGTTGAGCCATGGAGATTTCAAGTGGAAAATCAAGCGTCGTTTTAGCATTTCCAGGCACTTCATCAGGAGCTGCTCAAATTCAGGGCCCTCTTAAAAATACCCCTGCCAAGCCGAATGTAAGATGTGCTTTACTAATTTCATCTCTGTATGCACACATTCTCTCACAAACACGCCACAAGCCTTGAACACACAGTCCGCCCCATAGCTTTTCTGTGCCGCTGAGTGTTTTCATTTTTCAGTTGGGTGTACTCAATTTGTCCCAGATGTATTCTTGTTAGCACCCCTGAGCCCTACGCAAAGCCTTTTCTCCAGCCTCACTGCACTGTTACCTCTCAGTTAATCAAATCAGAGGTGCTTTCATGGACACACACCCAAATCTTGCCAAATATTGACAGTCAGGTTTCCTCTTTTTGACAGTCACTCAGTCAGAAGGAGGTCATTTAAAGGCCGTAAACTGTTTCATGGAGAACACATCCCAACGTTACCACGAAGACCCGATGCCCTCGTCAAGGAGGAACAGCTCATTAGCAGAAAAGTTACATTGTTTATTTTCAGTTCAGTCAATATTGCTATACTGCTCATATGTAAATGTAAAATACCATATAGAGTAAAAGTTGACTTCAAAAAGATTGCTTAATTTAGTTTATGCCGTAATTGCTGTATTTGTATTTAAACATGCTTATTTCAGTGTTTCAATCTTTGTTTTGTTCTTACAGCTGCAACTTGAGGACTATCTGAGGAATATATTGAAAAGGCATTTATATAGGACACATCCTGCAACTGTAAGTCACAACTGTGTGAAAAGTAATTTTGCAGTACCATGTGATGGTAATATAATGAAATAATCAAACAGCATAAAAAAATAGGGTTATCATTATGCTACCATGCCCAAAATAGCATGGTCCTTTCTGTTAGTGCATAATAAGGACATAATGACTGTATAACCAATTTTTATTCACAATTTATTTCTAATATAATCTATCTGTGCAATGCTATTGTCTGGGAATCGTTCTAGTGTAAAAAAAAAAAAATGTTCAGTTACCATTGTGTCACATGATGGCAGAATGAAGGTTCTGGAAGAAACTCTACCTGCTGTGTCTCCACTCATTAAAACCGTCTCTTTTGTAGAGAACGCCTCTGAGAGGTGATTCCACACTTAGCTTAGTGCTTCACAGGCTAATTCTCTGACAGTCACATAATTAGCATTCGTTTGCAGGGCTAATTAAAGACTACCTGTACCCCGAAACATTCGCCCCCTGCCTCAAATTTCACCTCACACTTTGCTTTCTAATTATTAAGGTAGAACTGGACTGTACAAAGCAGATGCCAATTATTACTTCATTTTAGTCACCATAACTAAAATGTTTAAAAGATATATTAAATTATGATATTTTGGAAGTAACTGGTGTGTGGCTCATATACATTTCCCACAAAGCTGGATTGAGGCTTACTGATGCAAACTGAATTTTATTTCAGCTGGAATTTCTGGAAGTGAGTCAGATCTCATTTATTCAGGATCTCGGACCAAAAGGAATGTAAGAATCTACATATAGTAAAGTAAAATATATATTAAAAAAATGGCTTGATTTGTGTTTGTACATTTATATGTGTATATGCCTTGACAAAAGTGAAGGTCTGATCTTAAAGAAATCAGGAGGAAACACATTCCCTGTGTGTTACTGGTGCGGATCCAACAGTGTCTGTTACCGGTGGTCCAAAAGGTGAGAACTGTTTTACATGTTACACTCAGGAAATCATAATACTGTGTTGAAAACTGTAACTTTCTACACGATTTGTGGACATAATATCTTTCTGAGAAAAACAGTTTAATCAGTAGTGCGTGATCTTCATCTCATGGTTTCACAAGTAAGAACACCAAGCCCTGAAATGAATATTGGTGAATAACAGATGCTGATGTTGAACTACCTTCATCTTTGCGGATAGGAGTGTTATTGTTTTTTTTTTTGACAAGCAGCTACAGTAACATAACTCTTACACAATTGAATTTTTCTCCTCGGATTGCGACCTTGCTGAGCCTTTGGGTCATGGCATGTCTTCTTTTTCGGTTGTTTACTTATTTAGGTTATTATGATGTTTTCCCAAAGCTGATAGAATGGCTCTCCCCCTTGTCCCAGCTCTCATGTGGTGACTGCTTCATCTTTCAGATGGCTGGTGGTAAAAGACTCCTTTGTTCTCTACATGAGGCCAGAGGATGGCCAAGTAGGCACGGTGATTCTGTACGATAAGGGATTTCACATCAAAATAGGGACCCGGGAGACCGGAGTCAGGCATGGAGTCACGATTGAGAATCTTTGCAGGCAGGTTGAGAAAAATGTGTTTTATATTTCAGCTATTTCATCATGCAATTACCGTTATTGAACATGCTTTCAAAAGCTTCATATGTGTATTTTCAGTATTCTGTAAGTCTTGTCTTAATAAAGATAATAGTAAGTTCAATAAATTGGTCTTGTTTAAGAAGGATGATTAGATTTTTACTGGAAAACGAGACAAAAGTGAATTTTTTGTTTTGTTTTGTAATGACAAAAACAAGTATTAATCAACATTTTTGTTTTTTGGACAGGGCGCTTACTATCAAGTGCTCCACGTATAGGCAGGCTCGTTGGTGGGGGCACTCAATAGACGAGTTTTCTCAAATGTTTGGACAGGACTTTCTGAGGGAAAACCGCCATGGGTCTTTCACCCCTGTTAGAGAAAACACTTCATCTAAATGGTAAGAAAACCTGCTGTCATATTAATTATTTAAATATATTGTGATAACCCAATTAAAACTATAGAAGACATAATTCTTTCTTTCTAAATATATTTAAATAGTACAATATTTTCAGTTTAAAATATTATAGGAATCTTCAATTCAATTCAGCTAGTCCTCATTCTTTGTTCTTTTTGTGTGAGCAACACTTACTAGAACGTCTTCTCTTAAATCTCTGTGAAGTAGCCTGACACAGTTCTTAAATGAAATTCCCTGTGCTCCTTTTGAAGGTTTGTCAACGCAGCTGGATACTTTGATGCCATAGCTGATGCCCTGGAAGGAGCAAAGGAGGAAATCTTCATCACAGCCTGGTGGTACAGATTAACATCAGCTTCAATTACTCCCCATGTACCTCGCTTTTACAACTCTGTGAGCGCTTATGGCGCACATTTTAATGTACCATATTATGTACCACTGCGACGTCAGTTTGATTTTCTCAACGTTGGACTGAGATGTTTTATAA
Source organism: Carassius auratus (assembly GCF_003368295.1). NCBI lineage: Eukaryota > Metazoa > Chordata > Actinopteri > Cypriniformes > Cyprinidae > Carassius > Carassius auratus. Next base: position 24,096,604 of record NC_039251.1, read on the forward strand.
AAGGAGAAAAATACATGACTGGTTTTGTAGTACAGTGGTTTCATTGGCTTTTTAGCAATACCTACTGACCCAAACAAGTATACATTTTTTAA
>NC_039251.1:24096795-24168454 GCF_003368295.1 Carassius auratus
TAAAGGCTGCGGTGTGCATGCTAATGTAAAGCTACTGAAGCGGCTTTGTGTTGCTTGTATTGTGCCGTGAGCCAATCCCACATATAAAGCTTTGAATATTCATTCGCTCGCAATCAGCCGGCGTCTGCGCAACGTGTTTACAATGAAAATATGAAAGAGCAGAGCAGCTGGGGCTTGCTTAGTGTACGGTTAGGACACGGCGTGATTTTTTTTTATGCCTATTCTCTTGCCTTTTGTGCCCATTGCAGGCGTGTAGCCCTGTTATGTTATTCATGTGGGCCTTCTAGAGCTCAGAATGCGCTGTTCAGCATATTCTATCAGAATGAATCCATTTCATTGTCGAAGGATGGTGGAACGTGCCAAAATGGAACTCTGACGGCAGTTTAAACAATGTATCCAGTCCAGTTGTGATAAATTGTTACTTTGTAGCACAGCCGGTGTTTTCTGTAACGTATCAGTCTGTCTGCCGAAGGAGATGTGTATGCAGGCATCATGCCAGCTTTATTTGTTAGTCTAATATGTGATCCGCAAATAGAGAACAGCGTCTCCACTATTGTTCCAGAAGCTGTATGCTTGTGTGTGTATTTAGTCATTTTACTGTTTCATCATCCGTTAACAGCCAAAAAAAGTCCGTTTTGCCTATTTTTATTCTCTTGTGAAAAATAGTCTTTAGTGCTTTTAAATTATCATATTGCTTATTCATTAATACAACTCTCAATAGTGGCGTGGTTTTGTATCTACGTTCTTCGAATCACAGATATTCACTGTTGAGCTGATATTCAAAACGAATTAATTATTGGTCGTTTATTCGTATATCGTTTTTCACACCACTTTACAGAACAGCTTGACAAAAATTCATAACTTTAATGTTTGTAATAGTCCACGTTTGGCAGTTTACAGCTTTCTATGGTAAATATCGCTTTATGTGGGTAAAGTTGGATATCTGTATCACACCGTAGATTGAACAGTCATTGTTCATCTAATATTTATATTTCATTTATTTCAGTTTTATTTCATCATCAAAGGTTTTAGTTAAAAGTAACAACATGATGCATATCTGGGTTAAATATTTTGGTAATTTGTCCCACCCTATAGTATTGCTTTCATACAGTTGTTCTTGTAATTAATATAGAGTATTTTACATTTAAGGCAAAACAGTGTCTTGGCTCATCAAAAATCAAAGACCACAAACCTAACTGTTGAAATTTTTATGGTTATGTTATCTTTCACCCTGATGTCTCACAGCAAGAGAAACCACTTTTTACCACTTTTTTTATCTGCTTTAAAAATCTTATCACCCTTCTCTCATTTAACATGAATTCTGTGACTACATGAAAACTATTTGGTTTGTATTTAAATGAGCATATACATGTTTGGCTTCAGACATGTCAGGAAGGAGTCGGGTCTAACAGACCCTGCCTTATAACTGATAACATTTTCACTCGGTGTGTAGGGCTTAGAGAGACAATGACATGCTGAAACTTGTTTGTTTCCTGTATCCACCGCTCATTCCTATAGTGTAAATGACCTGCATGAATCCTTAATTAAATTTTTGCAGCAACTGACACTTCAAGCATAGTAGTGAAACTTCATGGCATTTTGCGTCTCTCTTTGACCATCTGTCTGTATTATTTTTTTTCTTTTGCTCGAGTTTCTCTTCATGCTCTGCTGATGTGAACATGTAGAAACAGCCCCTGCAGGCTAACAGCCTATTAATTAAAATAATTATAGACCTAAAATCTAGTGAGAGTTGGTGGTTTTTGCCAGCCTTTGAGAATGATGTGCAACAATCCTCTTTATATTATATGTGGCAGATTGGAGTGACTTCATGTTGTGCACTTAAATGGTTTTGTCATATTAAATTATAATATATGAGTGAAAATGATTGTAATCTGTGAATGGTTTCCATCATACTATCAAGTGTCTTTAATTTTTCATCAGTTTCTCCCTGAAACTCAAATGCAATGTGTTTTCAAATGCGCAATTTCAATATGAATGATGTTATTTGTTCCTGCTTGCTGGTAATCTCTTTTCCATAAAATGCATGTTTATTAAGTATAATATTTGCATTAATTTTTTTTTTTTTTGCTAATTTGAATATTACTCTCCAGGTTAGTTTTGTCATAAAACTAAATCGTCAAACTAGTTTTTCTTTAAGATAAGAAGTTAAGAAAAAATACAGCTGTAACATGAAACTATATATGTTTCGTAGGATTATGCTAGTCTTGTAATCCTTCTGTTGTCTGAGTTAAGTTTAGCACTCTGAAAAAGTATTTTAAGTGTCAGCAATACTTCCTTGTGGATAGGCGGATTTCTTTCTGCTTACTCTGTCAGATCTTTGTTCTAATGTGTAAATCTCTGTTTTGTTGTAATTAGGCCAAGCTCTGAAAATATCATATAATGAGGTGCACAGTTAATCTGGATATGCAAAGCAGACTTCATGTTCTTTTCCAGACAATACGGCTACAGGAGTCACGGAATTTGATCCGTGAAGTGTCTGGGCCACAGGGGGCTGTGTGAATAGGATGGTGGAGAATGGCAAGTAATTTACTTTCCGAACAGCTTCATCCGCAACCTCTGGTGCTTAGAATGTATAAGAAATGCAACCTGCTGTCTTTATGTCCAAGTACCGTCCTCGCCGGTTTGTGCGCTTTGATCGCATTGACAGAAAGCTCACCTGTTTCACCTAATTTAACCAGCACTCCATAGGTAATTGGGCTTGTGCATGGACACTTTTTTTTTTCATTCCTCCTTTTTTCCCTCCAAAGCGATCCAATTAATATGCTAATGAATGATAAATATTTATGAGCATTTAAATTAGGGAGAAAGCTCTCGGAGCGCCGTGCGAAATGAATTGCTTGCAGGACTTCAAAGTGTTGCTCGACTAATGAAGTGAGGCAGATTTGCATATGGCTTTAATCAGCTGCATACTTATGCTTTATTACGCCGATGACAGCCGCTGCGCTTCTGTTCCGTTCCAAAATGAAAACGAACTTCTTCACACTCTAGTTGTTATGACAATCATGGCACAGAGAGAGTGAGCGAGAGAGAGAGCAAAGCAAGCAGGCAAGCCGGAGAGACTGAGAGAAAGGCAGCCACAGTTCCACTGAAGCTTAGCTGTGCTCTGCACGCGTGTTGTTTTTCCACTCCAAACCGTTTAGTTACACAGAGCGAGACTCCTTTGCTATTTAGGGTTGTCTGCGAAAGGGGTGTTTGTTGTGATGCTCGTAGAGACGCTTGACAAGGCAGGTGCAGCAGCTGCTGGTGAGTGATGTTTGTGGTCGGCAACAACATTTTAAGATCTGTTTTACCCTACAGTGATGCTATGCTCTCTGGAGTTGAGTAGTCAACGTTGTTGGTTTGTGCATTTAGACTTTGAGACATTCTGTGTAGTCTATGGCATATTAAGTAGGAATATTTTTGAAGTTTTTATTCATAAAAAAATAAATAAAAAATCGGGTCATGGGGTTGTTACTGTCTCACTTTTGTAAGTCACTGAATGATTGGTCTTTGAAGAGAAACTGAAAGTCAGACCTTTCTCTGTCTGTTCCAGATTCTAAAATGAGTAATCCATCGGAAACAAGTAAATGTGCAATGGAGAGCGGGGATGAAAACACTGGTGAGCTACTCAAGGGACCGTTGGCTCCTTAACTTGCATGTTCATATATTTTCTCCAGTAGTCTGCTCGGATCTTTTGCATTGATCTTTCTAACACAACTTTCTTTTAACGCCTGAGTGAGTTGAAAGACCAGCACTTCACAATTTGTACGTTGTAAAGGGTCACTTGTGCTGATTTTAATGAGGTTGAACATTTAGGACAATGAGTCTCAATATGTATCGCTGAATGTTTTTTTTTTTTAAGATTGAAATAAGAAAGGCCATGGAGCTGAATAACTTGGTTGAAAAGACCTTTTTGTGTGGCTCTGATCTATTGTAACATTGACTGCTTTTCTTCTTCCAGGTGCCCAAACAAATGGACTGGACTTTCACAGGCAGACTGTGCAAACAACAAACGCAATCACCAACGCACACGCACAGGCCTTGCTCCAACAGGTAGAATCTTTTTCTCTTAGTTCACACACACATTTGTGGTCTGTGCCATGGATGAAAGCACAATAGGAATTTAAAGATGTCCCCAGGGCCCCGTGTCTTAGTCACAAAACTGCCACTGTCTTGACCTGCGTTTTTCATTATCGTGTTTCAGAGCGACTGTAGAGGCTTTCCAGCTGATGTCATGCATCAGTCTATTCCAAAATAATGTGTGAGATTTGTCGTTACTTTGAAGATTGGAGAATTACAGAACAACTTGCTTTCTCCTGCTTACAGGGGAAATTATTGGGGCTCATATGCTAATTAGCTGCTCTGCAGTTGCTCGGAAACAGATGGTTGAGAATATGCAAATCTATGCAGAATTTACATGTACTGCATAACAGTTTCATTAATTAGCATACCCGCTTTGCTCTCTGCTTGAAGTCTCAGAAGGCTGCGGTATATTTTCATCACCATAAACGAGCGACGAACAAAACACATTTGATTTTGGAGAGGAATTTTAGGATGGTCTTCCTCTGTATTTGCTTTCTCTGCCCCCATTTCCACGTAGATTGAGCAAAAGGTTTGCTGCTGCCACCAAACTGGAACATTTAAACCAGAAAAAGCATGAACCTTATCGTGCAAAAGAGTAGAGCAGTCCCTCTCTGCTTTTTCAGTGATCTTTGCTCCGAAAGTGTCTCTCCCCATTCATTTTTCCTTTGAGATTTTAAAAGTCTTTGTTAAAGAGTTAAAAGCAATAAACCAAACCAGCCTCTAGGTGAATTACAACATTACAGACATAGATTTGTGTACATTTTGACAAAAAAAAAAACAGTGAGGAAAAGAACATCAAGCATTGCAATTGATATCATCAAATATACAGCTATTGTTCAAAATCTGTTGACTATAGCTATATATACAATATATTATACATTTATTGTAAACTATTCATGTATAAATATTTAACACATTTGAGAGTGGAGGCATCATTTGCAGTGCTTCATGAGTTGAAATGTGTAGAGTTATGGATAATGCATTTTTTCATGAGGAGTCCCACTTTTATACATGACTGGTTTTAAAATAAGTTAAAATAACATGTTGCCTGTTCATAGTATAGTACTGCACTATTCATCATTGTCTTCATCCTGTACAGTTGGGTATTGATTTCCTTTTTTTTTTTTTTTTTCTTTAAGTGGTAGAATCCTTTTTGTGACTTGAAAAATCATCTTAATGTAGACACTTACTTGTCATTAGCACTGATTGGCCGACCTAGAACCTGAACAGGCTTTAGTTTCATTGCATTTTTGCAGTATATACATATAACCCTGTTATATAGTGACACACTGAAATTTCACTGTGTTCTATTTTGTGCATAAATTGAGTAATTAGGGAAATGTTTTAAAATCATGCACACTCAAAGATTTTAGTATGGGTTGATATAGTTATTAAATATAATTAATCATGGCTAACTGTAAATTGAACATTTCGACAATGGCAATATCTGCAACTGCCTTTTAGTAAATAAACACACTTAATCCAGGGTAAAGCGTTGTGAGTAACGGGGGAATTTCCACCTTGAGAGTTTTACAGAAATGGGCCTAATGCCAAATGTGGTGATAAGAGATTAAGCGAATTCTTGTCTTTGTTTCTTTGTCTCACTCTCTTTTCTGCAGTTGACTTTGACTCCGGCGCAGCAGCAGTTATTGCTGCAGCAGGCTCAGGCTCAGCTCTTAGCAGCAGCGGTGCAGCATTCAGCCGGCCAGCAGAGCAGCACTACAGGAGCCAGCATCTCTGCCTCCGCTGCCACCCCCATCACCCAGATCCCCCTCTCTCAACCCATCCAGATCACACCTGTAAGACAGCGCAGTTTCATTCATCCCAGTCTCAGTGCTGAAATAGCCGTTTTATTTGATTGTAACGAGACCATTCTTTCAATATGATATTGTCTCTTAAATAAAGGCAAACCCCAATGGATGACAGACATTAAGGAAAGGACTTTCTAAAAATATATTTTTTTAAATTTTATTTCAATATTTGCCCTGGCAGTATTTTGTCTTGCCCTGAAGCGAAGTGTGTGTTTTAATTAAAATGAACATTTAGCCAAATATAGGACATTGGCTGAAAGAAATGGTAACAAATATGTCAGTGGAAAAGAGAACACATTAAGCGATAAATATACTATTCTGGATGGAGTTTGGAGACCTTTCAAATTGTTCTTAAAATGTGGTGGACTTGAAAATGTGTTGAAAGACGACTGATATTGTATATGAATCGTATTGTATATTTACATGGGTATAGTTAAAATGCAACAAAATATGAAAAAAACAATATTTTGTTCTTCAGGCCCTTCAGCTATTTATACGAAGGAAGCTGCATCTGAAGTGTATAGGGAATCAAAGTACCCAAAATGAAATGTTAAAATCTATTTTTTTTTTTAAAAGGGGTGCATTTGAACACTTTTAAATTGGCAAAAGCATTTCCACTAGGATCAAAATAGCAGAAAATACTATATCATATGCGTAAATGCTGATCGACATGGCAAGAGCAAAATTTATGTTTCCTAAAACATAACACTTCTTTACTGTTGAACCCCACTCATTTTAAGTGGTGAGGTTGTCATGGCAGTCATAGCTTAACTGGTGCACTTGGTATAGTGACGCATACTAACATTGTGTCTGTGTGGAACAATACAGCAGTTACAGCAGCTGCAACAGCAGCAGAACCTCAACCTGCAGCAGTTTGTGCTGGTCCAGCCGGGCCACCACATCGCAACACAGCTGCAGCCCGCGCAGTTCATCATCTCGCAGACACCACAGGGTCAGCAGAGTGAGTCCCGTGTCGTCTTAACCTTCCTGGATCTCTCCGTTCCTCCATGTGATCAGCCTATCTGATTGTTTCGTCTTTCCTCTTGCTCTAACCAGGTCTCCTACAGGCCCAGAACCTTCTAACTCAACTACCTCAAAGCCAAGCCAACCTCCTGCAGACCCAGCCAAGCATCACACTTGCCACACAGGTCAGGGGCGTCCCATTTACCCACTGGATCCATTTGTACACATCATCTAGATTATTTATTTTTATGAAAAATCTGTTAGATTTGCATACATTTCAAAATCCAAACCTGCTTAACACCTTTTCCTTTCACTTCACAGCCTGCTACACCCACACGCACGATAGCAGCGACCCCCATCCAATCCCTTCCTCACAGCCAGACGACACCAAAGCACATCGACACACCCAGCCTGGAGGAGCCCAGCGACTTGGAGGAGCTAGAGCAGTTTGCCAAGACCTTCAAACAGAGACGCATCAAACTGGGCTTCACGCAGGTAAACTGGTCTTCCCTCTTCACACGGTTTGTCTTGCTGCACACTGTTGTTGATTTCACTGTTCAGAAGTCTCCGATGGTATTTAATCATCCAGGTCATCACCGAATGTGAATTATATCCATCTGAGACTCAGAAGGTGACTTTGTAAATTCTGCATGACTTTTTCAGAGTTTAAAATTTGAATGCTATTGTGTTGCTTGTACCAGGGGGATGTTGGCCTTGCCATGGGAAAACTTTATGGAAATGACTTCAGCCAAACCACCATTTCTCGCTTTGAGGCCTTGAACCTGAGCTTTAAAAACATGTGCAAACTGAAGCCTCTGCTTGAAAAATGGCTTAATGATGCAGGTATGTATTTTCTCTGCCATTTCACTCAAGAATGCTGTTCTGAGTACTGCAAGTTTTTTTACACACTAAACTTATGTTTTACTTAATGTAAGTAGTAGAGCTGATGCTCCGAGGCACATGTGCAGTGCGGTTTGGCAAAGGTGCTTATATCACTCCTCCTTTGTGCTTTTGTGCGCGCTGTTTGTGCAGAGAACCAGACGGCTGACCAGGCCCTGTCCAGTCCCAGCTCTCTTGGCTCACCTGGGCTGGGCATGGAAGGCTTGAACCGCCGCCGCAAGAAGAGGACCAGCATTGAGACCAACATCAGAGTGGCCTTAGAGAAGAGCTTTCTGGAGGTGAGCGACATCTCGCATCAGAGCTTATTAGATGAGCCGTTATTAAAGTTTTACTTGCGCAAAATCTTCCGCTGGTTTTTAGTGACAATGTGATGGAACTATTAATTAAATGATTAATAAGTGTTTATTAATACTTTCTGCAATTCAGTGTATTAATTGTATTACTATTAATGTACATTAAAATAACAATTATTTATGCTCATTAATATTTTCTGTAATTTATACACAGATTTATATTCCATTTTATTATAATTGCACTTTATTATTTAAAATGTATTCTTTACACTGTTAATATAAACTGCAATTAGGTAGTGGTAAAATATTTTTTATAATACAATCATTTGTATTTATAATAATTTCATTTATATTAATAATAATTTCATTTATTCTAATTCAGCTTACACAGATTTATATTACTTATTATTACCATTAATATATTTGTTATTGTTTTTTGTTAGTAGTCTACTTTTATTACTACTACTTAATTTTAACATTTTCTGTAATTCAGTTTACATAGTTTTGTATTTCAATTGTATTTGTTGCTATTAGTAGTAATACTAGTAATGTAATTTTTTTATTATTATTAGAATTTAACTAAATAACAATAATAAAATAAAAATACAGTAATGTAAAACTGTAAATTGAGAACTACAGAAAATGTTTGTATTTTCTAACTTTTTTTATTATAAGATACGGAACACCCACAACATTCAGCCACTTCTTTAAGGAACCATACATTCAAAGACTCTTGTTTAAACATGTGATTTTGTCTCAGCTTGAAAGTTTCCAGCTGAATTATTACCTCCTCAGACCATGGACTGAATGCTTGTAGGTCTTTGTGATTTGTTTTTGCCGTAAGGGCGTTTCTTGTGCTTTTGCCCTTTTCAAGCAGAATCCAAAACCTACCTCTGAGGAGATCACCATGATCGCGGACCAGCTCAACATGGAGAAAGAGGTGATCCGAGTGTGGTTCTGTAACCGCAGACAGAAAGAGAAGAGGATCAACCCACCCAGCAGTGGCAGTGCCATCAGCACTCCTATCAAAGCAATCTTCTCTCCCACCACACCTCTGGTACGAGACATGCAAACTGCCTCCCTTCATTCATCACAGCAGATGTGACTGCTGGAAATAGTGCTTAACCTCCTCCTACTTTCCCTTGTTACAGGCACCGAGTACAGCAAGTCTTGTGACCAGTAACACTCTCACCAGCACTAGTGTCTCCAGCGTCGGTTTCACTGGTAGGCAAGAAAAGCCTAAAGATGTCCGAAAGCATTCCTATTGTTCACTTCACAATCTTTAAAAGAGGCTTTTCTTCCTCCAGGCACAAGTATTGGCTCGGCTAGCACTAACACTGCATCAGTCATCTCCACTGCACCCGTGATCACCACCGCAGCATCCTCTCCTTCGCTCAGCCCTTCTCCCAACGCAGTGCAGACGTCCTCCTCCGAGCACACTTCAGTTCAGGAGATGGTGACGGCAGTAAGTCAGGCGCCTTCCTCCCTGGCAGCAACTCTGGGCACTGGGCAGGTGATGGTGGCTGGGCCCAGCCTTTCAGCAGCACTGCAAGGAGCCACCCAGCTGCCCACCAGCGCCAGCATCGCTGCCATGGCTGCAGCCGCAGGCCTCAATCCTGGGCTCATGGCGTCTTCGCAGTTCACTCCTGGGTAAGTGTCATTTTAGTTCTCTGAAAGAGCATCAACCTCAAGCTTGTGATTGGACATCTGTGTGTTTAATACTATTCTCTGGTGTTTCCTGTGCAGCGGGGCTTTTCTAAGTTTGGCACCGGGTGGTCTCGGAAGCGCTTTGAGTCCAGCACTGATGAGCAACAGCACCTTGGCCACAATCCAAGGTGTGTGGAGCGGCAAGTACAATTATATTTACAATATGGCTCTTCATGTGCTTGTTAATCTTGGCATCACCAGTAAGAAGAATATGTGGCAATAAAACAGATGTTTTAGTGCCCTTGTGTCACTCTACACTCTCAGAAGCTTTCTGCATTCAATATGTTTGCATACAATTCCAAGATATTAAATGACTTATTTGCATACAATGAAAATATTCTAAACAACATATTTGCATACAGTGCAAAGCTTTTTATATTTAAATTTGTAAGTTCATGTGACCATCGGAATGTATTAGGGTTTGTTTTTTTGTTTTTTTTACTCTTTAATAGAAGATTATGATGATTCTTATTTATATTATTTCTTATAATAGTAGTGTATTTCATCATTTTGAAACAATAATAGTAATAATAATAATAATATATATAAAAAGAAAATGAAGAAAATTTTTCTTAAAACAATAATAATAATTTTGTGTTTAATTGAGTGTCAATCTGATTTGGTAGATGTCATTTTTAACAATAGAAAGTCTTGTTTGTTAAAAAATAGACCTTTCAATGCAATTTTGTAAAATTTATTTATAATATTAACTTATTAAAAATATTAATTTTCTTTAATTCAGTTTACAGCTATTTATATTACATTGTTATTGTTTATTATTAGTAGTATTAGTAGTAGTAGTTTACTTTTTACATTATTACTACCACTTAATAATATAATATTAATAATTGTAGTAGTAGCAGTAGTAGTAGTAGTAATAATAATAATATTTTTCTGTAATTCATTTTACATGCAAGTTGCTGGGTATGTGAAGAACAGTCAGAAGATTCATCATAACAGTCAATTTCTATATCACTGCATCTTTGTTCTAGTAATTTGATTTGTTAATGGCCACTGCTCTGTTTCAATATTTTGAACACCTGGTGTTAAAATGTTGTTCATTGTCTCTTTAGCGCTGGCATCTAGTGGCAGTCTGCCCATTACGTCTCTGGATGGGAGCGGGAACTTTCTGTTTGCCAACACCAGCGCCGGCAGCACCCCTAACCTCGTGACGGCTCCGCTCTTTCTGAACCCTCAGAACTTGTCACTGCTCGCCAGTAACCCGGTCAGCCTGGTGTCTGCAGGAGGGGCCGCGGGGGCCGGAGCCCTCAACCTGCACATCACCGCCGATGCCCACCAGAGCGTTGTCACTACAGCAACTATGCCCGCCTCCACCATCACCACGGCCTCTAAGGCCCAGTGAAAGCTTTACCCACTCCTCCTCTCTCCTAGACCCCTTTCCTTTAGTTTTCTTTAATCTCTTGCTACCACCAAAAACAAACCTTTTGAATAGGATTTAATGTCGTTTTAACGTTATTTTAATGTTTGAGTTTGTATGTTCTAACTTTACACCTTAATCTGCGATGTTTGGACCTCACTGATGGGTTGACTTCATCCCAATCAACCGTAAGCGAATGTTGGCGTCTCCACAGAGCTTGCATCAGGAGAGCAGAAACCTCCCTGGAACTTGTGCCAAGTCTCTGTGCAACGCAAAGACATATTCGTTTCAGCGAACTCGCTCTTTTCTCCCATTTTCACACGAAACCTCTTCTTCAGAGGTATTTCTGAAATGCTTTTAACCAAAAAACTTTGTTTACTCTGTGTTGAATGAAACCTTCTTACTGCTGACAGTAACCTCTTCTTCCTCACTGTAGAAAAATGTTCTGTCTATGATTTCACTGGAGATCCTGCTTTACAGACGCTCCTGTCCCCGTGGAACGTTTCCTTTTTAGATGCACATGATATATTTTTATTTAGCTTTGTGTCCAGTATCTTACTAACTTGTGGTTACAAGGCTTTAAATGGAGTAATACGCGGCTGTGATGCTGTTTCATTGCTTTAAGGAATCGTTCGACTGGCCTTTCTTTCTAGTGAAACTTCAGATATTGTTTTCATATCTTTTTGTAGTTTCAGTAGCAGAAGACTAGTCTGGGTCTGAATCCTCACCCAGTAGCGGGCTCAATTAATATACTAAAAGCTTTAACGAATTATAAAATGATTCGTCAATGAGGAGTTGTTCAGCGTGGGCAAAAGTAACTGAGCAGTACCATCTACTTTGAAGCTTCAGTAACAGAGCTGGCGACGTTAGCATCAGGACTATATAACCACGTAAGGTTAACCTCCTCATGGTCTTCCTAACATGGGATGTACTACGGTATCACCACCTGATTGTGAAGGCGTAGGTCAAGCGAGATAAAGTTGAGGTGGATGATGTTCAAGTTTGTTTTTGTTTTTTTATGGGTTCTTTGATTTTTTTTTTTTTTTTTTTTTTTTTTTTTTTTTTTTTTTTTTTACCTGTGCACAGTATCTGTACCAAAAAACTGGATTTGAGAACTGCAGTCTGCTCGGTTTTTAGCAGAACTTCTGTCACGCTTTAAGAGGTCTTTATTTTGGAGGTCTTTGTATTGCCTCTATTTCAAGATATACCAAAAATCTTTGTTATACCTGTTGCTGTATATTGCTACTGTAGCGTAGTTTAAGCCTAAATATTTATGAGCGAAGGCTCTCGGTAGACCACAGGAAATATAATGCAATATTCTGATCTTTTCCAAAGACAAAAACATAGTTCTTCTGTTTGTTTGTTTTTTCTTCTTTTATTTGAGATGGCTGTCCCTCCTCAATTTTGTAGTGTCAATGAAACTAACCAAATAGATCCGAGGTGAGAGCAGGAAGTGATACTACAGCAAAGGACCAGTTTGAGGTTTGGGATTGTCCTTTCTGCTGGTCAATGATGAGGACTTTGAGTGACAAGTGGGGGAGTTGTTTCCCATTCTGTTCAGATCATTGGAAATTTTAAACGTGAAGTAAAGTGTGTTCTTACCAGAAGAACATTTTCCCTTCTTTGTAGTTTTAAGGTGCCAGATTCAGTCCTCCATAAGCTGAAATCAGGGCCTTCTCTAAATTTCACTTCAGCCCATTGTGTTGGCTGTAACATGGAGGACAGTAGTGGGGCCTGAAAATATCCGTTATAAAGGGGTGAGAACGTAATTAGGGGTTTTAGCCGGATAGTCTGTTTCTTTTTTTTTCCCTACCAATGTAATGCAGCCATGATGTAAAGCTTGAACCAAAGTCGATTTCTCACTAGCTGCTGTGCCTGCGTGGGTCAGTGCAGTGCTGACCACACTTTCACTACTCACTACTGACAAACTTTACCATCTATTACACTTCTTTTAAACCCTACTCCCTCGACTCGTATTGTCCAACATATATGAAGAAATATAGCTTTTCTAGCACAGCGCTAACTTGTTTTACCTCGTGATATCCGAACGTTTAATGATCCAAAGAGAATCTTAAGGGCCTTGTGTTTAAGTGCTGTTGAGATTTTGGGAGTCTGCGTCCTTTATTTCATTCTTTTGCCTGTACGCCGAGTCTTTGTTTTGGATGTAATCTCATAGGACTCAACACCCATACTGCTTTTCGATGAATGAATAGCAATAGAAATATCAAGAGTCTGCCAAACTCTTAATTTAAAATCCAGAAGAACCTGTGGAAGTTCAAAAGGCTCTAAAATGGCTTAATTTGACAAGAATGTGGATTTTTAGTATGCCACTGGTACACTGTCTAGACTTGTTGTTGATCATGAACAATGGAGAACAGGAATTCTGGGAGAATTACAGCGCTGTTTTATCCATAGCATTGCTTTTAACACTCTCACATTTTAATTTCTGTGATGAAGAGGTCAGAGTCTCCCCTTACTGTCCCTTTTGTCATTTGTTACTGTGGCCCGGTCTGTCAATTTTTGTTTTACGACTGTTTAATAGCAATGCGATGTGTGTTTTATTGTTAATATGATTTGAAATACCTCAGCAGCACTTACATGGAAGGTTCATTTTAAGCAAAAGACAACAGCAGTCAGCTCCAGAATGTACAAAAGCTGTTTCTGACAGTCCATTTTAAAATGACCAATGTGTAAAACAAAACTACGAAGTATAACAGGAAAATCTGTAATAATATTGTCACAAGTCTACTACTGCTATTTCAAGTACTACTACTATTACTACTTAAAGGGTATGTCCAGGTTAACTTGTAATGAATATTTTGTTATCATACTTGCCAAAGTTAAAAAAAAAAAAAAAAAAAAAAAAAAAGCCTTTGTCTTTGCGGCTGGGTCTTGTTGCTGCTCATTCCGCTGGTTCTGTCCAGAAATTTCAACGTAGCTTCTCTGGACAAGTAGATTTATGTGTTATTTTGCGCGTTAGTGTCACGACCCGGTGGTCGCCGGGACTGAGGGGAGTTACTGATATATTTATCTGAGGAATGACTCAAAAGATTAGAGAACTTCTTTTCTAAATTCTATATATATCCACTTATGTAAGATGCTCATATTTTATATTTGAACTAATATCTAGTTTGAATGTAGTGTTTTTGTCATGCTTATTCACTAAAAGAAAAGAAAAAAAGAGAAAAAAAATACTTCATTTATATTATAGCTATTTAAAAAAAAATAAAAAAATAAAAAAAAAAGTAAAGACCAAAAATTACAACCACACCCTTGTGATGTGGGAGTGGCTGTTGTGTGCCCTGCCCACATTTAAATGTGGTTTGTTTGAGTGGGAGGGGCTTGTGATGGTGCTCCTAAAGGCAAGCCCCATGCTTCCATTGATGTAACAGACTTGATGACACCAAATTAGTTTTTTTTTTTTTTTTTTTGGCTTTAGTTTTTATGCATTTTATTTGGCATGTTGCTTTTTAACAATCTTTAACAATCATTTGAGTTTAATTACTTCATGCCTTTTTTTAGTTGTTTGTATATCACGAGGGAGCAACGTCACTGGCTTTCCTTAGTTTGACAAAAACTTGCATTTATCATTTATGCCTTACTATTATTTCTGAGTTTGACACATTGTAGCAAACTTTAATATGTTGATGTGAGAGATGATTTTGTTTGGTTGTGAATTTGTGTGTGTGAAAGGGGATGCAACAGAGCATGCACCAATGTCAAAACTCACATGGTGCATATCAACCATGAAAATAACGCTGTGAGTTTTATTTGTGCTTTGTGATATTTTGGAAGTGTTGCTACCTATTTTTTTGTAGGTAAAATTCAAGCCGGTTGGATACCTGTTAAAAGCTTTACTAATAACTCAACTGCAGCTGATACGTAGAGGGCGCTAGTGGTGCATTAACTTTGAAAGATAGTACTTTAGAGAGGTTCTGTCTGACGTCATATCTTAAAAGTGAGACTTTTTAGTGAGACTCATTGGTAGGAAATACAGGAAACTGATTTTTTTTTAAAGTGGATATAAGGATGCATCGTACATCATTTGATGCAATTGACCACTTGGCTGTAAATGCTATCCTTTTTAACCTGTGTGCTCATGAGATGTTTGGGATTGGATTTATCCAAGGATGTTGAACCTGGCAACAGCTCTGTGAATTTGAAGTTGTTGCGGATCCTTTTTGGCGCTTGATTTTGGCGTGTGGATGCTCTGACTTGTGATTGGATAGTTTCACGATTGTAGCGGAGTTTGCCGCTGTAGACCCTCAGTCTAGTGACGAAATAGGATAGTTGAGGTCATGCACCAGAGAGCTGGTCTGAGTAAAGGAGCTGTTGTATACCTCATTTCTAACTCGAAACTGAGTAAAAACTTGCTTTAATCTACTTCAAAGATGAAATAATAATAAAAAAAGATCGGTCCCAGAACGGAAGCCTGCAGATGTCTGTTTAAAGTTTTGAGTGAGGAACCGGATGGATACCTAGAAGGCCGCACATGCATATTAGAAGCCCATCCCATTATTTATATATAGATTTTAACACAAATTTAAGTTCACAATATAGCTCCTTATTAATTTTATACCAAAGCTTTTTTTTATTTGACAATCGTCGTCTTTATAAACCCCTAACCTTTATTTGTTGCTGGGCTTGTGCCGTTTGCTCTTCTGGGTTTGCAGTCTGCTTGTTCCTCACCTTCTCAGTGGTAACCAAAGACTTTCAGTGTGATTGTATGGACTAAACTCTCTCTTCTAGTGCCCTGCCTCAACCATCAGCTTGTGGTTTTAGATCATTGGTCACCTGTGGCCAACTGGGCAGGGTTTAGTAGAAAGAGGAAGCAAAACAGCTCTGCCAGCTTCTGGAAAGGACTTAAATTAACCCCTCGTGGGCTGGGTGATGTTTTTTAATACACGCTGAAGGATGTCCTGGGCTCACTGCAACCTGCTCAGGATAAACTGTTCTCTGGAGTTCCACTCTGTGGCTGCAGCAAGGCAACACTGTTTCTATGATTGTCTACAGAAAACATGCAACGTCTCTCCATAAGTCGTCTTTTAGGTGCTGTCGTCCCGTGGTTCCGCTGTTTTGTCGATGTCTTTTATCTAGCTTTGCTGTTTCCACTATCATGATTTCAATTGGTTCGATCAGCTGTGCAGCTATGCATCATTGTCCTCCATCCTGCAAGGGTGGCGTCTGAGCGACACGGCCGTTTTCAGATGAAGCGTAATAGTTTTATGCCAAGTGGAGGGTCGAAAGCAACTATAAGCTCTATCCCAAAGCAAAAATATCCAAATATGAAATGTTTTACAAGTGCAGATACCAAAGATTACTCTGTTCTTTTTCCTCTTCCTTCCCAAACCCTTCGGCTTGTGTATTAAGAAACAGAACCCAGCTCTGACAGTAGTCCTAACCTCAGTAATTCCAAAGCTTAGATGTATATTTTGGTATTTTTCTGAGATGCTTATGGGAAAGAAAAAAAAAAAGTTTTGTCGTTTTTTTAATTTTCTTGTTCCTTGGATCTGTTGCTCTTTTTCTGTCACAGCATGGAATTTAACTGCAAAACTGTCTTACTGTAGGTTAAAGAAATAGTATTTTTGTATGTTTTTGGATGTGTCGATGTATGTGATATCAGTTTCACTGCCCAACTTATCATTGTTTTTAAAACAAAAGAGAAAAAAGATTAAGATAAAAAAAAGACTGTACATAATACTTTAGTCACTGATTTCAAAAGAAATCCCTCTCTGTACTCTCATGTTTCCTGCGGCTGAAGCTGACGGAATGTGTTCCATTTTCACCCTGTCACATACTGTAGATTGTACTTCTATATCTCCCTGCAGAACGCTGGAACTCACTGTTGTAATAGTGAAGATTGGTTGGATTCGGAGTTTCACTACAGAACTGAACTCTAGTGCCACTCATGGCCTGTTATCAAGCGACATATACCCAAGACTGAACGCTAAACGGCTACATCGCTGTAGCTTAGAACTGAATGATTGTGTAGAACATAAGTATGTGAATCAGGATACATGGTAGATTTTGATGCATTCGTCTGCTGTATTTTGTTTGTTTTTATATATATATATATATATAAAGATAATCTTTTACTGTAACTGTACAGTTATCTTTTGTTGTAAACATCATTAAACCATTTTCCAAGTGTTTTAATAACATTACAAGTCTTTGATCTGGTAATATTTGCCATATTTTGGATAGTGTTGATGAATTTATGGAGTTGGTATTATTTTACATTTATTTGTAGACTTATGCTTTACAGTAGTACACACAAAATATGGTATTTTACACACAAAATATGTATAGAAAAACTATTACCTCTCCACACAGAGGTTTAGTACTTTAAATTAAAGTACAAAAATGAACTGTTCATGCCTTGCATTAACATTCACTATCCTGTATTGTAATAATAATAAAACTGTCTATACATACATACATACATACATAATACGCACTACTGTTCAAAAGTTTGGGGTCTGCAAAAATGTTTGTTTTTGAAAAGTCTTGCTAAAGATGTATTATTGTAATAGTATACAGAGAAATGGTAGTACTGTAAAACATTCACATTTATTTTAGTATATTTAAACATGTTTAGTCCTGTTATGGCCAAGCTGAATTTTCAGCAATCATTACTCCAGAATTTAGTCACACGATTCTTCAGAATTCAGCTTATGTTGATTGTTGGCCAAAAAAACTTGTGTTTGAAGCAGTTGTGCTGCTTTATATATATATATATTTATTTATTTATTTATATATATATTTTTTTAATTATTTTTTATTTTTTATTTTTTAAATAAAAACCTTTTTTTTTCTGGATTCTTTGTATAGAAAGTTTAAAAGAACATAATTTGTTTGAAATTGAAATCTTTATCATAAACATGTCTTTACAGACATTTGATCAAATTCATGCATCCTTGCTAAATTTCATTCTTTTTTTTCTTTTTCTTTTTGGTGACGCCAAACCATTGAATCATTGTAGTATATGCAAGACTACAAAATACAGGTTGGGGAAAGTAACAAATACCAAAAAAGACACATAAATGCATTCAACAAAGATACACAGCTGATATGTTGGCAGATATACAGGTCGCTCGGGTGCTGTGCGCTAATAGTGCAACATTTCAGTGGGATAAGTTTCCATCTCCATAGACTCGGCTGCATCCCCGTTTCTCCTCGTTCGACCCTTTAAAGGATTAAACCAATGGTTTAAACTAATGAATTTTGGCCTTTATTTTAAACACTGTATTCTGTTTTAAACCTACCATGTTGTGATTAGCTAGAACACTTACAAGACACTTAACTTAAATGTCATTAAGATACATATAAAACCAAGTGTTTCAAATAAGTCATTGGTACATTACCTCATTAGATTTTCTCTTGCTTTTGCGAGGCTGCAGAAATAGAATGTTGATATTTAGATTGATTTGCCAAATGAGCACAGTGAGTTTATTGTTGATCACTGCTGGGTAAACCTCACATCAAAAACACCTCCTCAACCCACACACTTTTCTCATATTCGTTGGCTTGGTCCACTTACTTTGGGTCCTTTAGTTCTTATTTCCTGGTATTCATCACTTGTGTGTGCTCTCAATTCCTATAAAATAAACAAACCAAAGCAAATCCACCAAACACCATTGCATTACAAATATAAGTGCTCAACTGTAAACAACCACAAGAGGGCAGCAGGGATCAGAGATGTCGCACTGAAAGGTAAGAAACTTTCATCTGGGTCATCTCATCTCTCACATCCTTTTTGACATGTAAGTAACATTTATTTCTATAGCACATTTCACAGACAAGGAGTCACAAAGTGCAAAAACAGTTAAAATCCCAGCTGTGCAAATACCACCAAATATCACAAAAATTTGCTTCCAGACCATATTGTTAGTTAATAGCTCTTCCAAAAAGATTTGTATTTAGGTGTTTTTAAAATATTCTACAAGACAAGTAAGTGTTACTGACCTGATAATGTGTCTCTGGCTCCCGTCTTCTTATCTGAAATATGTAGATATGGGGCAGATGTTGGTAGGCATCTTAAAATGAGCGATTAACCTTTATCACACCGTATCATCAATTACAAACAATATTGGAGATCAAGACAGGAAGTAAGTTAGGTGTGGGCCTACAACACAAATACACTTGATATCCTTAATTTGCTGTTAATGCACTTCTGTGCTCTCTCTGCTATTGTGGCTAATGTGAATATACTTTAGTCATTTAAAACATAAAATAATCTCACCGGTCTATCCAGTTGCTGATAATCGGAGCTCATCTGAGGCAGATCCAAGTCCTAAGAAATACAGAACGCACGTTGTCTTTTTAGTGTCATTCCAATTAGCAGTGCTTTTGAATTTTGTCATGATAAAAAAAAAAAAAAAGTTTATTTTGTAATTTAAGGAGGCATTCTAATAAAGTTAAACCCTAATTTTTAGAAGCTCTGGCCAGACTCATGGGGTGGAAATTATCGAGACTTCAATGAAGTAAAAACGTACCTACATATATTTGATTTTAACTTTAAGTATTAATGTTTAATATGAGTTTTTCCCAGCCATTTCAGTAATCACAAAATATTAGATTAAAAATTAGCAAGAGGACGTGGTAGTAAAATGTTGTAACTATATGCCACCAGAACGCAGACTGTTAGCGTTTTCTTTGATATTTAAAGTTGTCGCCAAAAGACCTTCTGAGTTGTTCGAGATATAACACATGACAGAAAATAATACTTGTTTTTTATAAGCCTATAGAAAGGGGGAAAAAAGGGGACTTGATAAATTGCCAGTTTTATTTTCAGAAGTGCGTAGCAACCATGCTCATCAAAAATATGGCTACTACAAACTAAAAGAAAGCTTATCTTCATCTATAAAAATTTGGGGTATATTATTTTATCAGATATTACACCCATTATTAGGAGATGAAAATGCACTTCATAGTAGGAATGACACATTCAATGTCATACACATCAACATATGAAGTATTTCCGAACCTTAAACATGAACCTTTATTTGGGAGAGTTATATATTAATGAGAACTCACTGTATAGACAGGCTCATTGGGGTTACGGGCCGGTGGCGCAGGTTCTGGAGGAACAGGCCCTTCTCTTGTAAACTAAGCGATACAAGGCAGAACACAGATCGGTTAAAACCATGAGGTACATTTCTTCACTTGGAAAAAATGGTGCATGCTAGAGCTCAACTTACCTTCTCTCTGAAGTAGAGAGCAGTGAAAATAACAGAATACAGCAGCAGAAAAACATCAAAAATATAGCAATACGTTGGGTCAAACATGGACAGGGCTTCTGCAAATAGAACAAACATTTTTTTTTTTACTTCCGTAAAGTACTCTACTAAAACATGCTGTTTCGAGGTGATAAAAACAATAATATAATAATAATAATACTTCTGGTTATCTATGGATGTTTTGTAATGTTTGTCTTCTTTCTTTCTTTCTTTTTTTCATTCTCTGCTTAGTTGGTTTTGTGATGTTAAAAAGCAAGAAAACAAGAAAGAATACATATAGAGAATGGAAAAATGAGAGAAAACAAGTACCTCGAGTATCTAAACCATCATACAACAGAGAAAGAAAAGCATCAGTATTTAGATTAGATGATGTTAGATTAGTTTTAAGGCACATAAGAAGTTGGAAAACATTTGAAAAGTGTTCTATCCCTAAATGTCTATCGGATGTTAATACAACTTTCCAATACCAAGGCTTTAATGTCTTGAGTCACTGGTATACAATGACTGTCTTGCATGTTAATTCTTGTCAAACATACCATTTAAATTCGAGTTGAAATGGACATCTCAAAAGTGACAAGTCTATTTATTGA
The DNA here is from genome assembly GCF_003368295.1 of Carassius auratus. Lineage (NCBI taxonomy): Eukaryota > Metazoa > Chordata > Actinopteri > Cypriniformes > Cyprinidae > Carassius > Carassius auratus. The sequence goes on from NC_039251.1 coordinate 24,117,760, forward strand.
TTTTTTTGTTTGTGTGTGTCATTTTTTAAAGGAGGGATAGTGACGACCTGCTATGGGCTGCGGATAAAAATTTACCTACGGCTAAATCCAGTACAATTAATAGAATGAAAGAATTTATTGAGAATAGTACACTGTCCATTTTTGAATAAATGTAATGATTGGAACATTTATTAACAATTAACATAATAATCAAAACTACTTTTTACTTGACGTTTCTTGAAGACCGTAAATTAAGACCGTCTAAATGCGTTTTCTAATAAAAACATGATTATTAACGAGCGTTACATGAAAATCTTTCAAATGCTACTATTTGACCCATGGTTTGTCATTAGTACACAACAGAAATTCAAAGAAACAGACAAAAATGGAGTAACATTGCTCTGCGATATATAGTTTTGCATGCACTATATATTGCATTGATAATTGTTCCTCTTAAACAGAGGAAGCTGGGCTATATCCAACTACTAAGTACATTTACATTTCATTTACATTTATTCGTTTAGCAGACACTTTTATCCAAAGCGACTTACAGATGAGGACAGTGAAAGCAATCAAAAACAACAAAAAGAGCAATGATATGCTATAACAAGTCTCAGTTAGATTAACACGTAGCATGGGCTTTTAAATAATATAAGAAATAAAAAGACAACAGATAGAATAGAGCAATCTAGTGTTAGAGGTCTTTTTTTTGTTCATTGTATAAGAAATGAAAGGAAAACTTTTTATAGAATAAAAAAAGATACTTTATATACTTTATGCTTCATTATCTATCTATCTATCTATCTATCTATCTATCTATCTATCTATCTATCTATATATATATATATATATATATATATATTTATATATATATAGATATATAATGTTTACATAAACAGACAATGATTAAATAAATGCATGCAAATAATTTTTTTTTTTCCGAAAATTGATGTTACCAACCTATTGTAGTACTGAAATCTGTTTTGTACCTGTGTAATACACTGATGACACTAAAAGCAGGTTGTGATGAGAGTCACATGATGTCTTTGAAATATTAACATATATAGAAGGTGCACAGTGTCATTTACACAAACACTTAACATTATAATAGTAACACACATGAAACTGAAATAATTAGATGTTGTTAAATTAATGTTTAATGTTTGCATTATTTCAGTTTCATGTGTGTCAAAAAACACATCACATTTAAAAAGTAACACTGAGAATTTGGGGAATGTTAATTTACGGTTATTTACTGTAAATTATACATTCTTTTTCAATTCCAAAAATACTGTCATATGGTATACTACCATAAAATAACATGTAATGTCCAATACCGTTTTCACCGTATATAGTAGGGGAACTTACCGTTTACCATTTGACAGGTTTTACTGTAGCATTTTTACAGTCTTTTACCATTAAATTCACCTAATTTTTTTTTACAGTGGCTTTGTCAACAGACTTAATTCGGCATTTGCTATGATCTTAAACAATTGCAATTGTTTGGTAGCATATTGAAATATTATTTTAGACAATTCTTGCATAATTAAACATCATAGGGATGATTCTCATTCCTCACTCTCATCCATAATTTGTTTGCTACATTAAGAACATTTATTGGTTCACAAAACAAATCTTTATAAAAAAAAAACTGCACCCATGCCTTCCTGTTTGAGGCAGAAGGGGCCCAAGCTCCTCTATATGTCTCTCTGTGATCTCTGTGTAAATGTGTGTGTGTGTGTGTGTGTGTGTCATCTAGTTTGGTGGTTTCTCTGCATGGCTCTAGTCAAGTGCAAGAATGAGCACAAAACAATGAAGTCCCCACTGCAGTACTGCAGATCAAGTAGGTGTTTATGGGGGCTGGTGAATGAAGGTTAGCAAAGTGACCACACACCTTTCACATACCATCGGGGTAAAAAGCACTTTTCTTCTGCAGGATCATTGCATACAGAAACAAGGACTATCCAGCATATAAAGCTAAACAAATAAAATCTTTACACACTCTAAACTAAACTAAACAAAACAATGTACTGGTATTATATTAAAGTGATTTTTGTTGTTGTTGTGTTTTTGTGTTAACGCGTTGCATAAAATGAACAGATAATGTCCCAGCAGATTATTTTTCAGTTTGCATTTATCACTAATGCATTACTTAGCTGAATTTTGTTTGCTTAATATAAAACAATGATTCATTACAAATTTAAGATTCAGATACATTGCAAATTTAAAATCGTTAGTGATGATGGAAAGGTTGTAGGTTTTATTATTTTAGGCCCCTAAATACCTTGAAGAAGCTATTAATACTAAAATTAAGTTATTTACCTATTGTGATTCTATTCAATATATGACAGCAACACAGAATCACAATGAACTAAGAAAACAGAAATATATATGTTTTATATATATATATATATATATATATATATATATATATATATATATATATATATATATATATATATATATATATATATATATATATATATATTTTAATGAGGCAACATGGACCGATTAAGATGGCATTATCATATACAACAGATTCAACGATCTTGCAGTTTGTTCCAATTGTCAGATATATCTAGTACGTGTATTTGAATTTGGGCTAAAATCATTGTACATTCAAAATGTATATGTAAAAGAACTATGCTGTCAGCTATACATTTTTTCACTGTTGCCTCAAACTTGCACGTGAATTCCTTCAATTACGGTGGGACATATTTAATAGATATCGAAAAATTTGTTTGTTGTCTTTTTGCCATGTTTTGTTATTAATTTGCAAGACAAACGTTTTGTGTATTTGTGCAAATGCAAAAGTTCAGGCAAGTTTCTAAAATATTACTAAACATTCCTTTAACTAATACTAATATTGTTTTCCTAAAAAAAAAAAAAATGAATGCTTGAATTTGCTTGTTGTACTAAAACTAATAATTAAGTATTTAAACTGAATATATCATCTCCTTCTGCATGATTTGTTGCTGTATTTGTTTTACTATAACTTTTTAAATAACGCTTACAACAACCACATCAATTAAATAATATTATAAATTATAGTAATTATAGTAATTCAAAAGAATATAATTACTTGTTTGTTTTAAATTAAACTTGGTAAATAAAAATAATAATCAAAGTAAGCTACAATAGGTGTGTCTACGTGGCCAATAATGTCGTTGACTTTTGAAAAGCTGCTATTTGCTGACCCCGTCAATTTTGACCTCGAGTTTCGTAAAAAGGGAGTGTGGGTTTCAGAGTTGGATCCTACTTTTTGAATCTCAGGAAACAACATTTAAGAATGAAGATGACACTTACAAACCATCATACTAATGCTGAACCTTTCATTTTTTTTATACATTATGTTGCAAACACAATAGCTACATTTTATGCTACAAGAGTCTTGCTGAGTGTACAGGGAAACTAAAATGGCCACATGAAGATGTCCTGATGTTTGACCTCAATGTTCTTTACAGGAGAAAACACACAAAAGAATTTCTAAACATCCACTCCAGCGACAAATACAGATTTCACAACCCGTACAGCAGTGAAGAATACAGATTTCACAACCCATATATGAACCATCAAAACTTTGCGCTGAATGTGCTAGATGTATGTATGCAATACGTATGTTAAGAGCAAGAGAAATGATTTTACCTGTGGAGGACACATGTGAGGCCAAGAACAAAAGAGAGATTGTCCTGCTCATTTCCATTACATTCCTTAAAATGTTTCTTTGGATGTCGTATCTTCCGGTTGCTTGGCCTGTAAGTGTCGTGCAACAGTTTTTAACCTTTCTGTATTGATTGCTTCTACTGTGTTAGTCTTTTACCTAACAGGAAATGGCCCTAGCCCTGGGTTTTCTGTTCTAGTGAATGACAACCTCTGCCTCCACCAAAGAGTCTCTTGTCCTATCATCTCAAAAAAGTCTCACCATCATTTCCTGTTTATTTTTAGACCATCTTCACACTAACAGTGTCTTTCATCAGTATTGCAGGTTACGAAAGTTACACTGTCTGCTGAGTATGATTTTTCCATTTTAGCGCCATTGGTTTGATGTATTCACAAAACTTCTTTTTCCCCTGCAGGAAATCATGCACACTAGAAATATTTGTTCTAACAGTTAAGACAAAAATAAAATCAGGCAATATCTTCAAAGCAGAGATCAAAAACTTCACCTGTAACTCTTATAAAAAATGTATCAACTTCTACTTTTTAATTGAAAATATTTTGCAATTTTCATTTCACAAGCTAGTTTGTACGTTTTGTGCCCCCTGCTGTTCTGCAATTGCCATTGGTGTGGTTTCGTATTTTTTTTTAACACTACAATACTAGCTTAAATAAGTATAATGTTTCTTTAGCAAAGGCACAGCGAACAGAGAACATTGCCAGAACTTTGTCTAACATTTTGGCACAGTTCCCTAAAAGTTATGAACAAACATTCTTAAAGTAACATTAAATTAACTTTCATTTGAAGTCATGTGGTCTTTGATAATGTTTTCAAAATGTTTGCACAAAAACATTATTTATTCATTGTTCATAGCATTTTTCCCCCTGAACTGTTTTCTTTGGATGTTCGTCTATAAATGATGTGTTTCAGAATGTGTAGAGACCATTCAAAAGTAGCGTTCCTGTATGCAGAATCATCTAATGGAATGTTCCTTTAATAACCATCAAGAAAAGGGTTTTAAAACATAAAAAAACTAGACATTTTGAATTTTCAAAGAAAATCCAGAAATAACGTTCTTATAATGAGAACTTTAGCAAAACTTTATTTTTGTTAGCTGGGCGTCAAATATATAATGGTCGATTTTAACCAAAAGTTTTTTAATATTTTCTCATTTCATAAATGTCAAATCTGTATTTTGTATATTTATTAATTACAATATTTGTGGTATATGGTATATGTGGTACAATATTTGTGGTACATCATTTTTTAACTGATTTGTATTCATAAGTCATGTTCCACTGTGACTTCAAATAGAGTGACAACAATCAACATGATTTACTATATCTTTTTTCCTGGGTAATAATGTTAGAAATGCTCAAAAGCTCAAAAGTATTTAAAGTCTCTATCACTTGTCTGTGCAGAAACTGATTTTTCACAATAAATCTTCCTTTAGAGATATTCACTGGAGTTAAAACACTATAGCCCCAGTCTCCCTCATAATTGCTGCAAGTGTTAGATACATTTCATAAGATCACTATGGCCCTTTAAATAATACATTGCAAGCAACATAAAAGGGTAAAAGGTCAGGTATCACACTTCTGTGATGCCATTGCGGAATGTTCCTAAAATCTTTCGCCTCCTTGTAAATTGTCTCTGTGGTGTGACACTTAGGAGTATCTTAAGTCACATGCATCCTCATTCCATTGCTCTTTACTGTAGATCATTTATGTGTAGCTACTTTTAAATCTATCTGGCCTACATTTTTATGATATTTCACCATTCATTAGCTACCACTTAACGACCGGGAACATAGGCCTTGTTTATAATTATCAAAATATTAATCACGACTAATCAAAATGCAAAACACACACACAAACAACTGATAAAGTGGCCCGTTATTATCAAATCACACGATGAGATACTACACTACAGGAAATGTTATGCAAGGATGTGTATTTTTACGATTATTTGAATTATTTTATAATTCACTGATTATCCAGGAACTAATAATTTATCACAACAGCTCACCGAAATATTTATTTATATGACTGAAATGTTATACATCATGAATCATTTATTATTATTTAATTTGTTATCGGTATGGTTAGCAGCACTCCATGGTACTCTGTGTTCTATAATTTCTAAAACGACAACAAAAAATGCATTTAAAAGAAAAAAAAACAAGAACAGGACGCGCATGCGCACTTCTTTAACTGTCTGTCTGTGGATGCTAGCAGCGCTCACATGACGCCAGTGTTTCTGCTGCGGTTACGAGAAACTAAACAAATCTGAGCTAGTGCGTTTATCAGATGTAGATTTGACACAACGGCAGTTCAAAGCGTATACATCTGCACCATAACAATAGTTATCGGAAGAGTCCGTTTGAAGGCGCTTACTGCACAGTCTGCCATCATCTGTTTTGATTTACTTCGGCGAGAAACACGATCCCCGTCACCCGCGAACAAAACATGCTCTCCGCGACGATTTTTAGCATGCTGTTAGGTAAGTTTGATTCAAATCATGTGTATTTTTAGCTGCATGACTATTTGGTATGGTTATATTTTGGTTAATTAATAATAAGAAACGGTCCAGTCCATATAACCTATTTATGGGGGACGCTAGAGTGTTTTTTTTTCTTAATTTATTATTTCTTTCTTATGTTTTTTTTTTTTAATGATAATTGTTACTTCTGAAAGAAACGTGGCATACGTATGCCTGCTTTGTAAGAAAAGCTGAATATTTCTCTTTTGGGGGGAAATATTTGTACATATTTACAGATATAACTTGTAAAACTACCATATCCGTGCTGTTTTTTGACAAGCAGTAATTACATTTTTAAATGTGCACATATTCAATATTTTTATTTTTTAAATTAAAAACCTTTGTAAAATTAAGAAATTAGATAATTATGTACTTTTAGTAAGGCTCAGTATATATAAGGCTATATATAAAAATGAAACTGTACAACCTGTCATACAATTTACTTCATATAATAATTATGATAGTAACAAAAAAATACATTGCTTGCTTGGTGAATCAGCAGCATTTAGTACACAAATACAATGCATCCATGTCAACAGCTGTTAGTATAAAGTCTAATATTAGTGCAGCATTAACCCTAACCAGTGCCACAACTCATCTAAAGCCTTTTAAAATATAATGACATTTCCATTCCAGCTCTAACTGTACATCATACTTTGACTGCTGATGTTCCACCCACTGGGGTCGCCCCTGAAACCAGCTCTCCTCCAGCTTCTCCTGCGACCCCCGGACCCCCCGAGCGAGGCAGCTACAATGTCACCAATTCCTCTGATGCTGTCTGTCTCTTGGCACGTATGGGACTGCAACTCAACATTAGCTTTATTTCGAGCCCTTATGACAAGGTACTTGCACATGCAACTTTCACTTTCATTGGACAGGAGTAGCTTGAAACATTTTGCTAAATATCTCCTTTTCTGTTCAGTGGGTAAACAAACAAACTTTTTTTTAAATTACTATTTAATTTTCCATTCTTAGCTTATTGTGCACCTGAGATGACACAAGGGAAGGACATGTATGCTTAATTTCTATGACATGATCATTTTATGATTATAATTCAGAGTAATTAAAATTTAGTCCTTATTTGTACATGTAATCTAAATGTAAACATACCTTTCTTTCCAGACTGTCCAGGAAGTCTTGAACATGCATCCAAACCTGGTTAAATCCTCTGGATCCTGTGATCCGGACAGTGCAACTCTCATGCTCACTGAGGACAACATTACTCTGACTTTCAGCTTTTCTTTAGTAAGTTTTGCATCTCCTCCAATTATTTACCCTAATGGCCTCTTAAACTATTCAGTCCATGTTGTTATTATCATAACGTATGTAATATGCTTGTTTCCTTTTTTAGAATTCCACATCGAACAAGTATCATCTTAGTGGGTTGGAGTTGTCAGCTGCATTGCCTGATGTGGCTAGTAAGTCAGTATTAAATATTCCATGTTTCATATGTTTTTAAATCTGAGCAAATTATTATTTTATTTTTTTGCCCAGAGCGCCTTGTTTTCAGGAACACCTCTCTGAATTACATGGTGGGAACCCTGGGCCACTCGTACATGTGTCAGAATGAGAAGACCTTGAGCGTTACACAGGATTTCTCTCTCAACACCTTCCAGCTTCAAGTGCAGCCTTTTGGTGTCAGTGGAGACTTTGGAGCAGGTTCTTTTTTTTTCTTTTCTCTCTTTTAACATGTCTTAATTTTGTCCTTTAATTCAAGGAATGTTCTGGGTTCAACTCAAGATTAATCCATGGCATAAAATGCTTAGTTGTCATAACAATGTGAATCTTATAAACTGCATAACCACGCGAACACGTTTTCCAGAAATTTTTTGTTTTCCAATTTGCTTCTTTAGTTTTTTCACCACCGTCTCCCTTTCTTTCCTCTTACTCTGTCTCTGTTCTAGCTGAAGAGTGTGATCTAGATGAGGACGACATGTTGATTCCCATTATTGTGGGTGCTGCGTTGGCTGTTCTAGTGCTCATCGTGATCCTGGCTTACCTTATCGGCAGGAAAAGAAGTCATGCGGGCTACCAGACCATCTAACCTCATGTAATCTTCAAGCCAGGATGTGTAGGCACCACTGATTTCTGCTCTCATCTGGCCTCAACAACACTACGACAACTGCAGCTGCCTAGTTTTCAACCCGCCCTGCCCTCTGCTGGTGTCTCACCCTGCCACCACTCATGCGCTTCCTGGACTTTTTGTTGTATTATGTTAAACATAGTATAATTAATGCATATTTAAGGGTGCAGGGCAAAATCAAAGGAGTCTTTGAGGCTCTAGGTCATGCTAAGGTATTGTTTCCAGGAACCAGATTATGCTTATCTAGAGGAATGCCTGGTGTTTGTTGTTATTTAGGCTTAATCTGGGTTAGAAAGCATATGATCTGTTTGGTACCTCATATTCTTAAATTTAACCTCATGCGTTTATTTATATAAATACAAGGATTTACTGATGATGCTGTTACTGCTCAGTCTAAAAGGGACTAGATATTTAACACTACTTCCTGAGCTCAAAGTTCTCATTTGGAGTTGAACACTATACAAGACTCCGCTTTTGAGAGAAAAATAATTAATTTAATACTGTTACAAAGCCTTGCATAATAGTGTCGAGTCAGAAGTAAATTTGGTACTAAGTTTTAATGAAAAGAAATTCCAGATCTAGACTGGATCTTTCCAGATCTGCTGAGGCAGTGTGTACAGAAGATACTCTGCTAACTTGTACAAATGGAATATCCACTTTCTAGAATAGAATACCCTTGAAAAACACTAAAAAGCTTTGTTTCCCTCTCATGCTGTGTATCAAAACTATAGCCTGCTTGCTTCCATTTAGCATTGTATTCACGCTCAAAAATGTTCAAAGGGAAATTCTGCTAGAGTGAGGAAATATTATGGTTTTGCACTACTGGATGGTCAAAGGGTATGATTCACACTAACACAACAGGAAGTTCTGAATAACTTGAAGTAGGTTTAGACTATTATATAGACCCAGGTAAATGGTTAACCGTTACAAAAGTGTGCACTAAAACTTGCTTGAATCTCTCCTTTCTAATGCACCTTCATATGGAATAACTGCATAAGTGGAGTTGTTGTGGATACTGAAGTGTTGCCTTGATTGCTATGAACTTCATGTTTTAAGGGAATGCCATTCTAAGTTTCTAAATAAAGAGAAAAATAAAAGACAAGAAAAAGAGTTTGCTTGTTAATTATCTTTATTTAGTTAAAACATTTAGTTATAACACAAAAGTGATTGCTATTAGTAAAAAAAAAAAAAAGGAAAGAAGTGAATACCTCTTAGATTGTTTACTCAATGAAAATTCTAAATATCTACCAGTAGGTACCAGTAAATATCAGTAGGTTACAGATCATACAGGTTTGGAACGGTATGCCTCCAGTTAATGATAAAAAATTTTGGGGGGGTGAACTACTGTTCAAAGGGTTGGGGTCATTAAAATCTTTTGGAAAATGAATACTTTTATTAAGCATCGACACATTAAATTGATCAAAAGTCACATTTAATATATGTTACAAAAGCATTCAATAAATGCTTTCTTGATTTTCCATCAATAAAACAACATTAAGCACGGTATCCATGAAAGATTACGATCCATGAAAACACCAAATCAGAAAATTAAAATGATTTCTAAAAGCTCCTGTGACACTGAAGCTTTTGCCATCACATGGATAAATTGCATCTTTAAATGTTTCTATAAAAATAGAAAACATAATTTTAAATTGTATATTATATTTTACAATGTTACTGTTTTTTTGTATTTTGATCAAATAAATGCAGACTTGGTAATCATCAGAGACATATTAAAAAATAATAATAATAATCTTACTGACCCCAAACTTTTGAAAGGTAGTGTATCCCTTTCATTATGTTTAAAATATTCATATAAAATCTTAACATACCATAAAGTTTTTCCACACATTAAGTAATAGATTCTCATCTCACATGCTGAACATGCAGAACTGTATTTCATGTTCAAGCAGAAGTAATGCGATTCCTGCACATCTTCCTGAGTTTAGTAATTGTTGCTGTAGAGAGACCTCCGGGCTCCATAAAGATTTTCTGAAGGGAGACGACAAACAAACACATCATTATAAAGAGGTCTGTCAGTATTAGATTAGTTAATGAATAAACAGCACACACAGAATTTACCTGCATGAATGTATGGCAGTCCTCTACGTACTCCCCATTAGTGATCTGTTTGAAGCGTTCGCAGATTTCTGAGAGACTCTGTGCCTGTGAGATGAGGTTCTCATTGTGACGAATCATCGTCAAAGCCACTCTGAACAGGATCTTGGATCCCTCGTAAAACAGGCAGTCCCATATTCTCAGCACTGTCTGAGAAAACACACGGCTACCAATCTTTACATTCAATATTGGCATTACAAACTACTTATGCTACGTAAAACCATCTAGTAATTTCATAAGATTTTAAAATTGTACGAATTCAGTGGCTGCAAAGCTTACCGCTGAATTCTGAATTCCTCACCTCTACAGGAAGTATGTCCACATACAGGCAGATGAACCAGCGTGAAACCACCAGGGTCCACATTACATTGTGTCTATTCATGACCTGCCAGACAGCAGGAACCTTCATCCTGACAAGCTCTCCAAGCACCTCTTGATCCATTTGAAGCCCCAGCATTGTTGGTGTGTAATAGTCTAGATAAAAACATAAACATATGTGGAACATGATACAGAATGGAAATGATTATGAATTCATAATTTCTAAATATTAGAACTTATTCAGATGTATGTGGTGGGGTGATTTGAGGCACTTCAAAACTATCATTAACTTTGCAGAGCATTTATTACATTAACATTACAGTTAACAAATATGAAATTGCTGTTCTAAAAGAAGGGTTTACCCATAAATAAATATTTTGTCTTCATCTACTACCCCTCAAGTCCTTTTTAAACCTGTATGACTTTCTTTTTTTTCTGCGGAACACAAGATATTGGTAACCAGATAGTTTAGGTGACCGTTGACTTTGAGCTAATTCTCAAATGTTTTGTTTTATCTTCCAGAAGAAAGCCATAATGGTTTGCTGACATGAGGGTGAGTAAATGATGACAGAATATCTATCTATCTATCTATCTATCTATCTGACTATATATATATATATATATATATATATATAATTTTATTTATTTATTTATTAATGTTATTGGTGGGGGTGGGGGCTACCTCTTTAACAAATATGAAGATTTAAGCTTAAATTGCCTACATCACTAGCCTAAAACAAGGGCTAAACAGCTAGTTGGCTATTGGTTAACATTATTTTCCCTGCCCACAAGGTCTAGATGATGTCATCTGAAACAAAAAGTTGTTTTAGGTTGTGGAACAATTAATTACATTTTGAGTAACAGAATGATTAACCTATGCAGTCCTGGTTATATACATCAATGGGTAAACGTGACCGACCTGGTAAGATCTTGCCAATTAAAGCATCCATTAACCAGAAAGACTTCTCTTCATCTTTGGTGATGATGAGGAGGTATCCAGCAATAAAGTTCATTCCCTAAAAAGGCAACAAGGGATACATTTCAGCAGCCTACTGATTTGAATGCAGACGGGTACAACAGGTTCAGTCATTATATTGACAGGGTAAACAACACAAAATTACAGCAGTTTAGAGTGTCGTACTTCCTCACTTGTTATAATTGGCTATTCTCTAGTATATACACAACAATAGTTTTAGATTCTCATCTACAGTAGGAACTTCAACACATCCTGGATTCATGTGTCACTTTAGTGGCCATGTGTGTAAAAGGGCATGTTAACATGACAGTAGTACCTGACAGTAACCAACATCCTTATTGTGGTATCCATAGGCCAGTAGTACATTAAACAGGGCTTTCTGTAAACATGGCTCGGAGGAGGCACGAAACTGAATGTTGTCAGGAAAGGTTCTGTGCATATCTGAAAAAAATAAAAATAAAATCTCAGAAATATTTTGTTTCCCATATGTCCACCCAATCCAAATTTAAATAAAACACAGTTTCATGACTGGAGAAATAACTTACCAGCACGTATAACCTCTTCTATTTTAGGGTCATGCTCAGCCTTTAATAGAGAATGATAGTAGCCAGGATTTCTGTCCAGCTGGTCCTGGGCTCCACTAGCTGCCATCCAGATCTGAGTGCGATGTTCACATGGAACCCCTTTCCTCACATATCGCTTCACTGCAAACACAAATGACAGCTTTAAAAAGTGAAAAACTTTCTTTATCTTTCATGTGTCGATTCAATATAAATAATGCCTACCTTTTATGTTTTTCTCAACTTTTACAGTGCCCTGCAAAAGTTTCGTCCACTTCTTTGACCTTCTAGTGACAACAGCTAAATGCCTGGACATAAAGTCCTCATAGGATTCATAGTTGAAATCTTCCGCTCTCTCAAATCCATATTGGTCTACCCTAGAAACATATTTAAAGACTCGTTTTAAAGTCCTGTGGGAATACTGTTAAAGAATAATAACAGAAACTTTATTAGAAATACCATAACATTATGAAGCAAAGACGAGTTCGTTATTATATTTTTACGTGACATTTTCTGAAATGTCTTCTTGTTTAAGTGTTCATATTGACACTGACGCAAACATCACCTGACGCGCAGGTGTTTTGGACCAACTCGTGGTGACCCTTCCACTATCCATAATATTGATTTGTCTTTTATAAGTAATGTCACTTCTTCATAGTAATATAAAGTCAGATTCATACCTCTGGCAGTCGTTGCTGTCTGAACTGGCGGAATCATTAAAGTGACTCTCCATGTTCTGCGTCTCTTCCATCGGTCTCTAACTGAGCTGAGCTGTTTATATAAACTCCTCCTCTACACTCAAACCTGGCATATGCACATTTTTCATTTTACCTGACTGATTTTATAGCGTGAAGTTAACTCGACGTTTTAGGCATTTTAAATGTTTGTTTTGAATATTAATATGGAAACTTAGGTCTGTAGGTTCAAATAATTTATGCAGTTTACTTGATCTACTGTAAACTTCCAAGCACCTGATTGGATGTTTGGAAAGCTGCGAAAATACTGGGCAAAGGCCAACCCTGTTAGGCATATTATATTATGAATTAAATTATATGATTATATTATAATTATATTACAGGCTATGATTATATTCGTTTTGAAATAAATTATGTTACAACAATTAAAATAAATATGTAGACTCATATTATATATTATAAATAATGTATTATTTATTTACTCTTACACCAATATTTATCACTTTGTTTCGCTTTTGACTACATTAACCAACAAATACTGATTAGATACATAAATATAACTGCATGCAAAAATAGCATTTAAAACATTTTAATAAATGTGGGTTTGGTACATATCATTATTATTTTGGCAAAGTATTTAATTTTTATTTTTATTTTTGTTCTCGATATGATATTTAGTTTTCAGAAATCCTGTTAATAATAATAATAATAATAATAATAATAATAATAATAATAATAATAATAATAATAATATCGTTGTTTGATTTGTTTGTGAAAAATTATTAGCATACATTTCATAAAATGAGTTTTTTAAAACTAGTTTTACTTTTCATGCTTGATGTATTACAAGAAATTCCAAACCGGATATTCTCTGTCCGGTCGTTTACGTTACCTTGGCAAAATAAAGGTCTCCTAGGCTTTCCTTTTCCAGCAACTTCTGTCGCTTAAACTGTTATTTTACTCCATGTACAGACAAAATGTTTTTTTTTAATGAAGTCTTACGTGTTTATGTACTGTGAAAGAAGAAATAAAACGTGAAAAAACTAATGTAATCCTTTTAAATCCCGTTTTTGGCGTTCAGACTTTTATTTTAAATAATTTATCCAGCGCCATTTAGGGAAAGAAGAGTTTTGTTTCCTGCTTCAGCTTCGCTGATGGCGGGGCTCCATCTCTCCACATTTTACATCTCACACTCATTTCCTCTTTTCTCCATGGGTTGAAATGGTTTCCGCCGCCTATAAACATTAGGACGAACGTGTGATAATATTCTCTCTATAAACTCGTTTGCAGTAAACGCGAGTGGTAAGGGTCGGACCCGTGGCCGTTCATCGCTCCCGCTGTATTTGAAGATGGCTCCAGTTCAGATCGGTTCGGACGGGCAGCTGGTCCCCGTCGGGGGTCCGAGCTCAACCCCGCAGCCTCCTCCGGGAGCCCCGGCCACTCAAGGGGTCCGACTGAGCCTCCTGATCGAGTTCCTGCTGCAGAGAACCTACCATGAGATCACTCTCCTGGCTGAGCTGTGAGTTTGGTGCTCAGGCATGCTGTAATCAAGCAGATTTAGTTCAGCACTGGCCATATGTTTCCTTGACAGATGTTTTACTTTGCAGACCTTGTAAGGTCATTTATTCATCTTGATTTTAAGTTGGTAGAGATTATATGAGGGTATATAAATTATGGGGATGTTGATGTAACTCTCCCTGAGCCTTGTATGAGTTCTTACCTGGCTATGTAAATGTTTATTTGGTTAACCGTGTAAAATTTGTCAGGGTGAAGTAATATTTGAACTTAAAGCTAATGTATTTGAATGGTCTGCTTATAGCAGCCTAGGTGAATTTATGGTGGATATAGTGGATGAGACAGGTCTTATGTTTTATCAATACATTATTGTTATTATCAATACAGTATTGTTATTACAATACAAGCTTAAATAAAGATGAGCACATTTTCTTGTTCTGTTGCTTTTATGTATCTGTTATTTTAAGTCTTCTAGATGTAAGATGTAAAATGTTTTGTGCTGTCATTTGATATTATTTAACCGTATCTTTATGATTTTCACAGACTTCCTCGAAAAACAGACATGGAAAGGTAAGAAACTGCCATGGATCTTCACTCAGATTCTCAAAAACATGAGTGTTATATTTGTTACACCAAATAAATGTTTACTTTTTATTTATCTATTTATTTACCTAGATAAATGAGTAAGTGAATGAATAAAAAAAAAAAAAAAAAAAAAAAAAAAAAATATATATATATATATATATATATATATATATATATTTAATATATAAAAATTGCAATAATGTTTTTTATTTTCCAAGTAATATTTTACACATATTTATAACATGAATTTTTTAAAAAATACAAATTAGGTCTAGTATAGATGACTTTTCAAGTTTTAGGTTGGGGGTCCATCGCAGTATTTGAGGGTCCTTGGCTTCTAAAAGACAGATAACGTGAGATAGATTTTGCTTGCGTATGAATGTGACTGGTCATGTCCTCTCTTACAGGAAAATTGAAATTGTTCAGTTTGCCAGTCGGACACGGCAGCTCTTCGTGCGTCTGCTTGCTCTTGTGAAATGGGCAAGTAATGCTGGGAAGGTGGAGAAATGTGCGGTATGTGATTTATGGTATTTCGCACTTCCAGTCTTCTAGTCATTTTCATTCTTGTGGAGGTAGTACTCATTCTTCGTTCTGATTGCAGATGATCTCATCGTTTCTGGATCAACAAGCATATTTATTTGTTGACACGGCTGATCGACTGGCATCACTGGCCAGGGACGCCCTGGTGCATGCACGTTTGCCTAGTTTTGCCATCCCTTTCGCCATTGATGTGTTGACCACAGGGTCTTATCCACGTCTGCCCACCTGTATCCGAGTGAGTAGTCAAACACAGCGTTCAAGAGCTTAAAGTGGATATTATAAATGAGAAATGGACAGCAATGGTGGTGTTTTTTTTTTTTTACAGGACAAAATTATTCCTCCTGACCCTATAACCAAAGCAGAAAAGCAGACAACGCTATATCAGCTCAATCAAATCCTGCGACACAGACTAGTCACCACTGACTTGCCACCACAGCTGGCCAACTTAACTGTGGGTAAGTCCCAAGCTCCACACATCGACCGGCGAAGACGTATTCTGCCCTGTAATAACTATGTTTCTAAACATTTCATTCTGTAATTTTGTTTTAATTATGAATGATCTTACTTGTGTGAAGCCAATGGGCGAGTGAAGTTTCGAGTTGAGGGGGAATTTGAAGCCACACTGACAGTGATGGGGGATGATCCTGACATCCCTTGGAGACTTCTTAAACTAGAGATTCTCGTCGAAGACAAGGGAACTGGAGGTAAGATGGGTAATAATAAGACAGAAGAAATAAGATATGATGGAACCCCTGTGTGGGTTCCGTTGTTTTCCATACATTTTATTTAAATTTATATAAAAAAAACAATGAAAAAGTTGTAAAAAATGTATCATAAGTAAATAAAAAAAAACGTTGTGTTTGTTTGTTTGCTGTTTTTTATTGTATTTGTTATACTTGTATTGTGTTTTATAACTTGTATTTTTAATTGTTTTTGCCATGAAAATAGCATAAGATGCTGAAATAGCATTAAATAAATATATACTACTATAAAAAATAAAAATATATTTTTACATATTTTATTTACTGTTCAAGAGTTTGGGGACGATAAGATTTTTAAAAGGTTTCAACAAGACCATCATTATGAAATATTAAAATTTTAAATATCTGATTTGTGTTAATATATTTGTAATTTTATTTCTTTATTGAAGATTTAAAAAAAAAAAATTTTTAGCAGCCAAATACTCTAGTCATCAGTGTCACATGATCCTTCAGAAATCATTCTAATATGCAAATTTGGTGCTTAGAAATGTTTAATTATTATTAAAGGTTGTGCTGCTTAATATTGTTGTGGAAACTGTGATACTTTTTTTTCCTGGGTGCTTTGATGTATAGAAAAAAAAGAGCAGCATTTATTTGACAAATCTTTTGTAACACTGTAAAAGCCTTTTACCATCACTTTTGATCCGTTTAATGCAACCTTTCGAAATAATATTATTTCTTTAAAAAATAACTTTTGAATTAGAGTGCATGTTTTTAATTTATATGCATAAAATATATTTAATAGTTATTCATAAATGGATGAATAAATTACTATAATAAATAATAAATATTTCTATATAATTTATGCAGATGGACGGGCATTGGTCCACAGCATGCAGGTGAATTATATCCACGAGTTGGTGCAGTCCCGACTGTTTGGAGATGACAAGCCTCTTCAGGACATGTACAACTGCCTCCGTATCCTTTCAGATCAAGACTAAGTTTGGTTTCTTCGTTTTAGTAGAAGATTTTAAAGGTTGCTCAGTTAACAGCCCCGGCTTGGGGTTAAATGCATAGCTTTTGTTTTACCAGCCCATATATTTTGCAATGCACTACTACAGTAGTCAGTTTAGATACAACTACTCCCTTTTTACTACTATTTTACATACTTTTATAATAATTGTCAAGTCAACATAACTATGAAGAAGAAATTTAGTTTTCCAAAAAGATACAGTGACAAAGAGTGTTCAGTCAAAACAGTTTCCTTAATGATTGGTATCAGACTCGTTTTGTCTTTCACTACAGCTGGAGGTGTTACACTCCCAGACTCTGATGTTGATCAGAGAGCGCTGGGGTGATCTAGTGCAGGTCGAGCGCTACCTCCCTGCCAAGTGCCTCACGTTGTCTGTCTGGAAGTACGATTCAAAATTTGCCAATTTGCTGATGAGATTTCTTGAAATTTTCTCTTTTGGTTTTGCATCTCATGATTCTTGCCTTGCAGTCAACAGGTCCTGGGTAGAAAGACTGGCACTGCACCGGTGCACAAGGTCACCATCAGAATTGATGAGACTGATGGATCCAAGCCACTACAGATCTCCCATGAGCCTCCACTCCCTGCCTGTGATTCCAGATTAATGGAAAGAGCCATGAGGGTGAGTATCATTGGTTAATATACTCTCTGCATTGATAGTCCCATAATGATGATCAATGTATGGCTTTTCTTTGATGATAATATACACGACCATTCAAAATTTGGGGATGCATCAATTTAATCAAAAGTTACAGTAGAGACATTTCTAATGTTATAGAAAATGTAAATAAATGCTGTTCTTTTTACCTTTTCATTCTTATTTATTTCAAATGTATCACAGTTTCTACCAAAACATTAAGCAGCACAACTGTATCAACACTGATGGTAATAAGAAATGTTTCTTGAGCACAGAATCAGCACTGAAGACTGGAGTAATGGCTTCTCAATAAGTAAAGCTTCTTTCAACAAAATTATAAAAAAAATCTGGCCAACCCCAAATTTTGAATGGTAGTGTGTAATAACTGAAGATGAAAGTTAACCATGTCTGTTTGTGGGCTGTTCTTTCAGATCGATCATCTCTCAGTTGAAAAGCTTTTGATCGATAGTGTACATGCCCGCTCACATCAGAAACTGCAAGAACTCAAAGCTATCCTAAAAAGTAGCAACGCTAGTGATAACTGTGAGTATTTTACACCGCAAGTGATCTTGACCATTCTTGTGCTTTGTGTGTTTTTTTAATAATGGCGATATAGTGATTTGCTGTTCTTGGTTACTAAATTGATTTACAATAATTAAGCAATAAATTACGAGAGGATACCTGTTATATTTTGTAGGGAAGCAAAAAAAAAATTTGATTGATTTTGTGTGTTTATTCTTCAGCCTTCATAGAGACAGCACTGCCCACACTAGTCATCCCAATCCTGGAGCCCTGTGGCCGATCCGAGTGCCTCCACATATTTGTCGATTTGCATTCAGGAACGTTTCAGCCAATGCTCTATGGAGTTGGTAAGTCACATATCCACTGGATGCACATCAGAATAGTTGAACAAATCAACTACTTAACTTGCCTTGCTTATCTATTTCCAGATCAGTCAATGTTAGACGACCTTGAGAAGAATATTAACGATGATATGAAGCGCATCGTCACATGGATCCAGCAGCTTAAGTAAGCAGTCAAGCTGCCTGTTCTTAATGCGTTTCATGTTGTGACAGTGATGATAATAGATTATGTTTTTAACAGATTCTGGTTGGGCGAGCAGAGATGTCGACAGTCTGTGAAACATCTTCCCACACTGTGCACAGACACTCTCCACCTATCTAACTTAACCACGCATCCTGTGGGCAACCTGTCAAAACATCGCCTCTTCATCAAACTCACTCGCCTCCCACAGTACTATATTGTAAATACTTTAATGTATTTATCTCACAGATAAAGGTTTTTGTGTACACATTAAACATTGAATGAACTCTCTCGTCTTTCTCAGGTGGTGGAGATGTTCGATGTGTCCAACAATCTGACAGAGCTCCAGTATAAGTACTACTTCCTGTCTGTGAGTCAGACTGAGAGTGAGGATGGGCTTCCTTCTGCTCTGCTGCTGCAGCAGTTTAAGCCCAACCTGGAGGAGCTTGTGCAGGACATTTCATCTGGACGAATTGCTCGTCCTGGGTCCAAGAGAAAGGTGGGATACTCAACAGAATATACTGAAGTTAATGTGTGACATTTGTTACCACTTTGTGTTGTATTTAAAAGGGTTTCTAAATGCCTGATTTTTATATTATTGTGAACGATTCTTTTTTAATAATTTTTTCTCCGAAAATTTGAAACGTCATAACTCCATGTTCTGATGAAAACATATTTTCTTTTGTGGCTTTAAGCTTTTTTATTGTATATAATGATGTATTGTTTTGGTCACGCCATAGTTGTCAGGAGAGCAAAGTGCCATTGAACCGAAGAAGCCCAAGAGGTCAGGAGAGATGTGTGCCTTCAATAAGGAGCTGGCCCACTTGGTAGCCATGTGTGACACCAACATGCCCCTCATCGGATTACGCTGTGAGGTACTGCATATTCATAAGATGATTAAAGCCTAAACATTAGATTTTTTTATAAGCTATTAGTTGAAAAAGTCACATTTTGTGTTATTGTGTTCGCAGTTGTCCAATATGGAGATTCCTCACCAGGGGGTTCAGGTCGAAGGAGACGGCTGTAGCCACGCCATACGTATTCTGAAGTAAGATTTATCTCTGGTTTCCAATACAAGCGTCTCTGAAGTTAATAAACCAGACTGGCACATATGATAGATGCATATCTACCTAATACTTTTATTCAGCAAGGACACATTTAAAGGGAAAGTTCACCCATATATCCAAATTGTCATTAATTACTCCCCCTCATGTCGTCCCAAACCTGTAAGACCTTTGGAACACAAATTAAGATATTTTTGATGAAATCCAAGATATTTCTGACCCTCCCATAGACAGCAAGGATTCTTACACAATCGAGGCTCAGAAAGGGTCAGGCTTTTACCAAGCTATGAGAATACTTTTTGTGTGCAAAGAAAGCAAAGATAATAACTTTTTGATTCAAATTCATCTCCTCCGCTTCACCCTATCGTGCTGTTTTGGAGAGTATCACATATGTACACACCGTATGCTCCATATGTACGTGGAAATGTTGTTTATACTCCGATCAAAGCATAAACAACGTATCTGGGTACATACATTGTAGGCCTATATGTTGTTTTTGTATGTGATACTCTCTAAAATGGCCACACATTTTGGGTGAACTATCCCTTTATTTGATAAAGAAAGATGTTTATGATGTTACAAAAGATTTCTAATTCAAATAAATGCTTGTTCTTTGAAACTTTGTATTCATTAAAGAATCCGTCTGTTTTAAATGTTGAAAATAATAAGAAATGTTTTTTGTGCATCAAATATTAGAATATGACTATTAGAATGCTTTCTGAAGGATCATGTGACACCAAAAATTCAGCTTTGACATCAAAGGGATAAATTGTATTTTAAAATGTTAAAACATAATATTAATATACAAAATATGCAACAAATTGCTGATTTGTAAATTTTTTATCAAATTAATGCAACCGTGGGGAGGATAAAAGACCTCTTTCAAATTCATTAAAAACATCTTACAGACTTAAACTTCTGGCAATAGTTAACTAAATGTTTTTCCTCTCTCTCTCTCTCTCTCTCTCTCTCTCAGAGTTCCACCTTGTAAGGGAGTGAGTGAGGAAACGAGGAAAGCTCTAGAGCGCTCCCTGCTGGACTGTACGTTCAGACTGCAGGGCCGGAATAATCGCACCTGGGTGGCAGAATTGGTTTTCTCCTGTTGTCCACTCAACAGCACAGCCAACAAAGAACAAGGTAAAGACAGTTAATTATCCTGGAACAGCTTTCAAAACAATAACGTGTGTGTCTTCTACAATATTTTCTGTCTGTTTCAATTCAGCTTTCACGCGGCATGTCTACCTGACCTATGAGAATCCCCTTTCGGAGCCGGTGGGTGGAAGGAAGGTGGTGGAGATGTTCTTGAACGACTGGAACAGCATTAGTCAGCTTTATGAATGTGTGCTGGAGTTCTCACGCGCTTTACCTGGTAGGTACATCTGTTCTAACGAGGTAAATCACATCTCTTCCATTTTAATTTGAGTTTTAATTGTTGACCAGCTATGATTTGTATTCCTTTGATGCCATAGTACGTTAAAACTAATACATTATTGCATCAGTTTTCAATTCCTTCACAGGAATACATTCTGTTTTACAATATATTTAAATAGAATTTGTATTCTTTTAATTGTAATAATATTTCACAATATTGTTGTTTTACTGTGTTTTTATCAAATAAATGCAGACTTGTTTGCTTACGAGACTTTTCATAAAAAATTGTTTTTTTACCAACCCCAATGTTAGTATGAGAAAATACTTGGCTTATGAATGGTTTGAAGAACTTGAATTTCTTGTAATTAATGAATGATCTCTGTTTTCCAGAAATGCCCTCCTATTTGAGCCTTTTCTCAGAGATACGGCTGTACAATTATCGGAAGCTGGTTCTATGTTATGGCAGCACCAAAGGCAGCTCGGTACAAACCTTCTCACCTTGTTAAAATGCAGATGTTAAAGGCCCTTAATCCCTTTATTTAGTGATTTAGCTTCATTTACTTGAATCCTGTTTTTTCAGGTGACGATACAGTGGAACTCTGCATCTCAGCGTTATCATCTGGCCCTGGGGACTGTGGGGCCCAATTCAGGCTGTAGCAACTGTCACAACATAATTCTCCACCAACTTCAAGAGATGTTCAACAAGACACCCAATGTAGTACAACTTCTACAGGTATCTAGAGCCTTGCTCATCATACCTCATTTACTTACTAGAATCCAAGCGGTTACTGGTGTATGAACTGTAATCTGTAGTTTTATTATTAGTACTTGAGTTAATATCTATCTGCATAGATATTGCTAGATCATTAGTAGATGCTGGAAGTATTCTCACATACTTGTCTGCTCTCAGGTCCTCTCAGACACTCAAGCTCCTCTAAATGCCATCAACAAGCTACCCACAGTGCCTATGCTGGGCCTCACCCAAAGGACCAATACAGCGTACCAGTGCTTCTCCATCCTGCCTCAGTCGCCCACTCACATCCGTCTGGCCTTCCGCAACATGTACTGCATTGACATCTACTGCCGTAGCAGAGGTGTGGTGGCCATCCGTGACGGGGCCTATAGTCTTTTTGACAACACCAAGATAGTTGAGGGTTTCTACCCCGCCCCAGGACTAAAGGTGGGTGGAGCAAAAAAAAGAATTTTGTATAATTCCGTTTAAACCATTTAATCACTGCCTTGTCATTTCAAACATAACAGTTGGCTTACCAGCATACTTTAAAATATCTTCTTTAATGTTCCACAGAAGAATGTAAAGGTTCGTAAATGGTGACAGAAATGTAATTTTGTTTGGACTGTCTCTTTAACTGTTGTTGTGCATGGGTGTAATTGTCACTTGTCAATGATTTTCCCCAGACGTTCTTGAACATGTTTGTGGATAGTAACCAAGACGCCCGCAGACGCTCGGTCAATGAAGATGACAACCCTCCCTCCCCGATAAGCATGGAAGACACCTTCATGTCCCTCACCCAGACGCAGCCTCCAGGCAGAGGGGTTTATCCACCCCTAACATCGCCCCCCAACCCGTACCATGTGCCCCCCTCACCGTCCATGATAACACAGTCTCCAGGTATATAAATATGTGTCTCTATCATGTCATATGCTGTCATTTTGCTGCCTGTGCCGTCCTGATCATGCCACCGTGGAGTAGTCGGGGAAACCAAACAAAAGGAAACATTCTCATTGGTGTCCCACTTATTGCAAAAGCGTCCCACCAGCTCTTCCTGTCTGTTGGTATGCATGCTTTTTTCGGTCAGTCTGTGTTTGATGGCACCATCACCGTGCATCTTCATGAAGAAGCATGGCCACAGTCGTCCACTCATCTCCATTCGGGGTCTGCAGCTCTTTTCCCGCTTTGGCTGCAGCGTGTGAAAGTGAGCGTGCAGGAATGGGAGCGACATGCTCTTGTCAGATGTTGATGAGGCCACTGATTGGTTAATTGTGTGCAGGGAACATCCACGCAGCCAATTCCCCTAGCGGAGCTCTGCGGGCCCCTTCTCCCTTTGGGCCCACCCCTTCTCCTTCCTCTCTGGGCATTTCTATGGGGCAGACCTCCAACTTTGCTAGCCCACATGGTAAGTGCAAGGGAGGCCTGGATCCAGGGCTTTGTTGATTGGTTTTCTTTTCTACCTCTGCGGTGCAGGGCTTTCAGTCTCTGATGGACTAGTGAAAGACATCTGATTTGCTTCTCACTATCGACTTTGCACATGGTGGATGTAATCTAAAAGCCTAAATGAGCCCTTGCTTTTTTTGATTCTTTGTGTTTCTTTGACTGGTGGGACTGGGAAAACAAAATTTCAGAATCATGTGCATGATTATATGCAAGATAAAAACAAAATAAAACATGGTACTGGGATTTATCCTGGGCTTTTATCTTATTTTTGTGTTTGTAAAATTATATTTGACAATTTTGGGGTCTGTAAGAGGTCTCTTATGCTCACAAAGGTTGCATTTATTTGGTCAAAAATAAAGTAAAAACAGTGATATTATAAAATATTTCAATTAAAATGTTTGCTATTTTAATATCGTTACAATGGAATTTATTGCTGTGGTGGCTGGCCATTACTTCAGCCTTCAGTGTATTATGATCATTCAGAAATCCTGCTGTTTTTGTGAAAGAAAGTAAAGTTAAAACCATTAATTATTATTATTATTTTTTTTATTTTTTTTATATAGGATTCTCTGATGAAGAGAGCATTAAGTTGAAATGTTTTCGTAACATAATTGTCTTTACAACTCTGACAGCATTGTCAGTTATCTCAAATTAACCACAGTATGTCATGATTCAGAATATTTTTATGCTTCAAAATATCTTAATTGGTATGCAGTTGAAATCATGTGAAAGTGAATCAGCGTCATTGGTTTAAACCTCTTTGCCTTGTTTTAATCATACAAAATCATCATTGTTGGTTGTTGTTGAAGCAGCTCAGACTTTGCAGTAAGGATATGTGTTTTTGGTGGGTTGTATTGAGTACTGTCACTGCCATGGACTAAAAACTGTGTACATCGATGGAAACTGGCACTCCTCCAGAGGGTGAGTTACCATCCAAATGTCTTTGATTTGTATTGCAGGAACTCTTGACCCCAGTTCACCATACACGATGGTGTCCGCCAGCCCAAGGGTCGGTCCATGGCCAGGTTCTCCCCAGGTGTCTGGACCCTCCCCAGGGGCCCGAATCCCTGGCATGTCACCAGGCAACCCTTCTTTGCACTCACCCATTCCAGATCCATCCCACTCCCCTCGAGCTGGTACCAGTAAGTCCAGAGAGTCTAAAGACAGATCCATGTTATCAGAACATATTAAAACCATTTGCTTATTACATTTTTTAAATATATTTTTTTCCCACTTTATTTATAATTATTAAATTGCAGTCAGTTAGTTGTTCTTTTTGATTGTCTTTATCGCAGTGCAAAATACCTTGATGGGGTTTTGCATTGCATTGCATTGAATTTGGGGTTAAATAGTACCTGGACTTTTTTTGACAATTACTGTGCGATAAACCTGATAATTACGTAGTTTGTCCTAGCTTTGATGTACACTACTGGTCAAATTATTATTATTTTTTCATATTTCTAAAAAGAAGTCCGTAATACTCACCAGGGTAAAACAGTAATATTGCACACTATTTCTAGTCAAATTAGATTATTTTCATAAATGAATAATTAAATGAAATGTTGTTTATACCTGATATGGCAAGGCAGAATTTTCAGCAGCCATTACTCCATCAGTGTCACTTCCTTTAGAAATCTTTCTAATATACTGATCTGGTAATCAATAAAAAAAAATTCTTATCATATTGAAAGGAGTTGTGCTGCTTAATATATTTGTGCAAACCATGATATATGTTTAGGATACGAGATTTATAGAAAATCAGTGAGAAAAAAAAGCATTTATTTGAAACTAAAATCTTTTGTAATATTGTCTTTGTCACATTTTATCAGTTTAATGTATCCTTATTTAGTAAAACTACACATTTCTTGTAGAAAAAGTAGTGTAAATGAGAGAATTTACGTTATTTACATTTCACATTACTAGCAGTAATTGAATTTGATCAGTCGGTCACTGTGTGTGTTTGTGTGTATAGGTTCACAGGCAATGCCCCCGCCCCGTAAACTGCCACAGCGGTCCTGGGCCGCTTCTATTCCCACCATCCTCACCCACAGCAAACTACATGTCCTGCTTCTGCCATCACCCATGCCATGCCCGGTGCCAGGGCTGGCGGGCAGCTACCTGTGCTCACCTCTGGAGCGCTTCCTGGGCTCTGTCATCATGAGGCGGCACCTACAGAGGATCATACAGTTAGAGCCCAATGTGAGTCAGAAACTGTTAACAACCACATCATTTAACCCGTCAGATTGATATGATTCTGCTTACACACTGTATTTGCATGACTCTCGATTACCTTCTCTTCACAGCTCACTATTGTGAACTCCAACGAGCCAGGCGTTATTATGTTTAAGACAGAAGTGCTTAAATGTAGAGTGGCTCTCAACCCCAAAACCTACCAGACTCTGCAGCTGAAAGTCACACCAGAAAACACTGGACCCTGGTCGCAGGAGGAGCTGCAGGTCCTGGAGAAGTTCTTTGAGACCAGGGTAAGAAATGAACTTTAGAATGGTCCTGATTTAACAACACTGGGCTAATGTCTACCTGTTTAAAACTTAAAACTTTTGAAATGCTTATCTTTGCTATTCTGCTTAGTGCAATTAGCTGTGCTTTTTTTTTTTTTTCTTTTTTTTTTTAAGCAAATCAGTTCACTCAGTGGCTTTCTTTGGCAATGCCATCAAGTCCGGTATTGTGCAGTTATGCAAATGCAAGTCATTTTCTTTTACTTAAACCTTAGGTTGCTGGACCACCCTTTAAATACAACACACTAAATGCCTTTACAAAGCTGTTGGGGGCTCCAACCAACATACTCAGAGACTGTGTTCGCATCATGAAACTGGAGTTGGTAAGCACATTCATGTTTATTTAATTTGACTTTTTTGCCCTTGTGCAAGCATACACCATGTTTCAAAAGTTGGGGGCCAATTAGATTTTAAATTGATATTTTTCTTTTGTAAGGATATGTTAATATGGTCAAAAGGGACAGTAAAGATCTCAAATACATGCTGTTCTTTTGACTCGCTGGCCCATCATTTTTCCTCCAGTTCCCAGACCAAGCGTCCCAGCTGAATTGGAATGTGCAGTTCTGTCTGACCATCCCACCCAGCGCTCCTCCCATTGCCCCACCAGGAACCATTGCTGTGGTGCTTAAAACCAAGATGCTCTTCTTTGTAAGTGCTTCAACCACTCCTTTCTGGTTTCCAATGTCCCCTTTTACCATACAACCAATTCTCAGTAGATAAAATACTCTTTCACCATACATAACCGTGTCCTGAATTCTCATTATTGCACTAATATTCCGGGCATTGTACACATAGAAACTTGTATTTGATCCGTGGTTTAAGTTTACAATGGATTCCTATCGTGTAATAACTTGAAGTGATACTCTTTTACAGCTCCAGCTGACCCAGAGGCTACCGGTACCCCAGGAGCCCACCAGCATCATAGTGCCTATTGTGTATGACATGGCTACTGGACTGACCCAGCAGGCTGATATCCCCCGCCAGCACAGCTCCTCGGGAGCCGCGGCCCTGATGGTCAGCTCCATCCTCAGGAGGTTCAATGAGCACCATCCACCACGACAAGGTTCACACATCTCTTTTGTTTAATGTGAATTTTTAAATTGATATGGAAATCAGTATATTATATTAATCAGATATTTAACATTTTGTTTCTGTATTTGCATTTCAATATTAATGCTAGCCTTTTTTGTTTTTTACAGGAGAGTGCACAATATTTGCAGCGGTTCATGAGCTCATGGCTAATCTCACTATGAACCCTGGAAGGCCATAACTTGTTGTCTCATAGGAAAATTCTCCAGACGTTTAGTAAATAACTCAAGGGAAATTCAGGTTTTCTGCTGCAGCCAATGGACTCTTCTGCTGGTGTATCATATTGTCATAAAAGGGAGCAGAAATATGATGGAACTTTTTTTAATTGTATTATGAAGCATGTAAATTAATAATTGTGACAAAAGCAGGATTTCTTTTTTAAAAATTGCTCTGCAAAGTTATGCTAACCGATTTTTTTTTTCAGATGCACTTCCTAAGGAAATGATTGTGATAGAAAAAATGTTTAACTACAGCTGTATTTTTTTATTTGAAACTTTGCAGAAAAATTCTTGTCATTTTTTGTAATACAAGATATCAATACTGTGTACGTTTTGATGTTTTCTTTATCAGCACACTATTTAAATGTTTTTTTTTTCTTTGATTGCATTACTTTGATTTCTTAGTATACCTGTCACTTTAAATATGCGTGACAAACCTTCTAAATTAGCAGTGTTTTATTGTCATTCATTGGAATCATGGAAAAGGTCTAAGATTTTTCTTGTCTCTGTTTATTACTATTTAATAAACATTGAAAGTGGGTTCATCCTTTCATTAATAACTCCTTGTTTGTTTGATTAAGTGAAATTAAATATATTTAAAGAACAAAATGAGAACAGTTATCTATGTCTGGCGTTTAAAGACTAGTACTGTATATTATAAGTTAGTATGGGGACTTTTTTTTTAGGGACCATATTTAAAATATATTTATAAATTGTTTTGTATCTGAAGACAATGTTGGTCAAATACACAAAGGTCCAACCACTGAGTGGAGAATGTTACCAGCTAATAACTAATTTATCGAATGTATGACACTGATCTACAACGGAAATCCTCATCTAAACGAATGTGACAGGCCAATCCTTAACAGCGCAGAGAAAAGTAACGAGCACCTCGTGAACATTCTATGTATTTGCTGCTTCACTATCGGTTTGTAGAAATTCGTAAACCCAACTAAATATAATTATGAAACGTTAGGAAAATTAATTGAAAATACACAAGCTCCGCCCTTTCAGACATACAAGTCATAAAAATGTCCATTCTACCCACTTTATTCAATTTCTACGGCAGGTAGCTCAATACAGATTCGCAAAACATCGATACGTTTCGTGGTTTCTCGTCAGATTTGACCACGCCTTTTATTTACATCGCATGGGGCTGTGTGGCTGAACACCATGGAGAGGAGGACCACTGCAATGAGAGTGACAAACGCTATTAATGGATGAATAAACCAATAAATGCAGTATTAATCATATGCATCCGTTAACCGCTGGAATTATTAATTTAGGGTGATAATGGCAGCTGTGAGTCTGACGGATCCGCTTTGCAAACCTAGCTCTTACAGCCCACATTTCAAAGGTAATGCTGATCTCTTTAATATTTAGTTGCTTATATGACTGAATATGAACACATGTTTTGTTTCTCGATTATATAATATTTACAGTTGAGGTGTGCGTGAAGAAGCCCTTGATGCCCGTCCACCTGAGCAGTGAGCAGGTGGCTCTGGAGATGCTGTGTCTCTGCAGCCAGTTGGACCTACTGATCAGAGCTCAGGTCCATCAGGTGAGACACTTACTGATGCTCAGATCTTTGAACACTGAAAATACTTGTGTGTTTGTCTCATTCAAGTATCTAATCTGAATCAGCAGTTTCAGGAGCAGCTCAAACAGGACACAAGTCCTGAAGAGTCTAAGTGTTTTCAAAAACAAGGTAAGCTTAGGACTATATATATATATATATATATATATATATATATATATATATATATATATATATATATATATATATATATATATATATATTATACTGGAAATCAAAATGTATGTACAACCTCTGAATTTGTGTGTAGGGGCAGAGATAATATATCAGATGAACCAGTGCCTTGAACATCTCAACGAACCTGTGCTTCAGCTTGAGGTAACTAATCACCAATTAACCATTCCTCTTAAACCAGTTAGATGATGTATTTCCATTTATTCCCCTTTTTAGGAGTATTTGGATGTTGTAGGATTATCTGCTCTGTTCCCTCGAGTGGAAGTTTATATGATACACGGCAGCCCTATTGACATGTTGGAAAGACCGCCTTCAGATGGTGAGACCACAGAATGAATGGGAGAATGATAATGGGATACAGTTACATTTATTGGCCAGTGGTTGACACCATGTGGGAAATAATGAATAATAATAAACTTTATTTGTATTGCAGATTTCAAACAAGATATGTAACTCAAGGTGCTTTACAAGAAAAAGCATTATAAAAACATTATAAAAACACCAACTACATTTCAAAATGTCAACATTAACATTATTACAAATTCACTTTGTTAATAGGAAATTAATTATTAAACAAACTGCATAATAGAAATGGGAATAATAGTAATAGTAAAAGAAAACATAGAAAGCTTAAGAAAAGTATTTTGATAGTTAAAAGTAAAAAAAAAAGCATAAAAAAATATGTAGCGGTCATGCTTTCTTAATACATTTATTCTAGGAGTATAATACAGAAACACACACAGACTGAAATATATCAGTTTGTGTGTAAGGAATGAATATAATATACAAGTTTCATTTTTTGAATGGAATTAGTGAAATAAATCAACTTTTTGATGATATCCTAATCATAGGACAAGCACCTGTATATACATTATATTAAAATGAACAAATGTTTAGAAACAAAAAGTGCTAGAATCTCACTTATTTGCACCTAAACAGCAGAGCTGATTAATCAGTTGGATTGAGGAATGTTTTATCATTCCAGCTTATTTTCCTCATATTGGGAGGCTGAATCAGCTGTTGGTTCTCAGTCAGCAGTTAGATGAAGATGTGAAGCACCTGGGCAGTCATAAGTACATCGCACATCAGCTATCAGCAATTTATGTGAGTTTGTTTGACTTGATCTTCATTCAGATCATATATCTACGTGATCTGATCAGTCCATAAAAAGTTTGATTCTGTGTATCATTCAAAGTTGTTTGTTTCTGGTACAGCAAGTCCTAAACTCTCTCAAAGATATTTTGCCATTGTCCATCATAAGAAAGGATATTGAGGCTAATTTCAAGCAGCTGAAGAAGTCTCTTACGATAGAGGAGGGGTCTAAGCTGGATCCTCAGTTGCCAGCAGATCGCGTGAGCTGGTGAGAGGGGTTTATTTCCATTTGTTAGAATCAGCTAAAAGTAATCCAGCATAATTAATGAAAGTATTCTTCACAGGGTGTCCGAATTAACACAAAACGTGATATCAACGGTACTGTCACTCTCAGAAGAGCTCACAGAAGATCTTAATCCAGTCATGGAATTTGTCTCTAACCTCTCGTAACAGCTAGATCTACAGTGCCTGAAGTGGATGGAGAGAAAAAGTCACAGAATGAAGTGATAATTATAATTTTTTTTGGCTTTTTTTATTTATTCATCTGTACACACCTCATATAAGACTGTGATGATGTGATCCAGATATATTTCAAGACCTTGAAAAAGTAAAATGTTTACATTATAAGTTTTACCACTTATTAATAATTTATTTTAAACATTTAAGATATTTTTTTGCATTGTTGGTTCATGATTTTCAATAAATGTAGACGATCATAAAAAAAACAAAAAAAAAAACTTGTGCAATAATGTATTTTATAATGCATCTGTATACTTGAAGTGACTGTTGCACACGTTCTTTTACATTCTGTACATGATGGTGCTAGCATTGTTCATCAGCGTCACACATGTGATTATATATCCAAAATAAACTCAAACAAGGTAATCAGAATCTTATACCTTCTAAATGTGTGGATTTATTTTTATTGTATATTAGAATTTATTATAATCACTGATTATATTCATTATAATTTTATAAAGTTGTCACTTTAAACTATCTTGTATACATGTAAAATATTGTATAAATTAACCTTATTATTCGTGGTAGCAGTATTGCTGGTAAACTGATTTGCTCAAATTACGTAATGTACTTCTCGTGGGCTTACGTCAGACGTACAGCGCGCTCTCGTTGACGTGCACGCGGCTATGTTGAAGTGGGAGTAGCTAAATCTATACGTGCAGTTTACATTAATCCTCCAATCAAGATGACGACTGTCTCTGGTAAGATTTATTAAACTACATTCGCGTTTTTGCATAGTTATCTTTATATTTATATAGAACAGCAGTTCTATAATAAAGCCGATAGGTCAGCATACATGCTTATTAGTTAAATAATAAACTCGGTAGCATGCAAGCCTTGTTCTTGATCTGACAGTTTTGTTTTACGTTTCGAGCCGGTTCACACATTCATATGAATGAAACTGCAGGATCTCCTAAGATGCTTTTGTTTCAATATGGCACAGTAACAGAGAAATGGAGGAATTCTGATTGACACTCGAACTAGCCAATCAGGATTCCGGTTTTGATTTGTTGACTTGTATCTCAGCCAATGGCATCCAAGATCAGGTCACTTGCCACCTTATGTTTTTGTATGCGTTACTCGAGTTTATTTTCCTGTCTGCATCCAAACTGTACATTAAAAGACAAGTTAAAATAGAAGGGAAATGTTTTTGAGTAAAACATTTTGACAAACATTTTGCGCGCTTGCATTTACTATAGTAACATTATACCATGATTTTCTGCATATTGTAAAAATCACGGAAAACCGCCGCAACAGGAGCTCTTAAATGTATGAATCTAGTTTCTGTGAATATAATATATCTGAAAACAAACAGCTTTTCCAGCATTACAACAGTACCCAATGAAGTATTGCTTTGAAATAGTCTTACAGTAAATTGATAATAGGAGTCAAAAGTTTGAGAGCCACTAGGTGTGCATGGTGTGAACACAATATATCCTGGATAGTAAGCAGCAAGATGCCAAAACCAATATTTTAGATTTTTTGTTGTTCATGTGAAGTGAACTTTTTAAATAAAATGCAAAGGTGTGATCTCTTTCTAGATGCATAGTGTGGCATGTATTTATATTTGATATTTGGTGTCTAACAAATATTAACAATGTTATTGTCAGTGATATAGTAACATTGATGTACTTACATGATACTCGATTAATATTAACATTTCTCAATTGTTTTTCTTTTGTTGCAGTTCTGAAGAGCATCAGTTTCTAGTCCAGCTATGATCTGAGAGGAGATGATAGCGGAGCCAACTTTATTGTCCAGATCGGTGCAAAAGTGAGACACCTGAAAACTACCTCTGCATTTTCATCATAAAACAGACTCAATACAGTTTTCGATTTCATGCCGTCTTTTTCTGAAATATCCCAATTTAATTACATTTTATTATTCAAGGTGTTCTGTGTGTACAGCTTAACAACTGCCTGTTCATCCTGTTTTCAGAGAGAACTCAGTAGTTGACGTCTCTTCCTGTGCATCGGTGCATCACGTTTCAAGTGAGAGAAATGAAAACAGACAGAAGACTGTGGTAAGAGCTGCTAAAACCACAATGTTTGTAAAAAAAAAAACCTCCAACAATAGGGTTTTGCATCTCATATACTTGTATCATAGTACAACTGACTTCTTGTGAGATTTACTGTAAGAACATTTAATCTAATTTAGAACTATATTTTGTCATGTGCAGAGAGGAAAGAGGAAAGCCCGGGAATGCTCTGAGAATGCCAAAAGAAAGCATTCAAAGAGCAGTAATGGCAGCCTGGGCAGAGCAGAGAACGAACAGCTCAAAAATGGAGACGTGGAAGCCGTCACACTGTTTGAGGTGGTCAGCATGGGGAGGAACGCAATGCAGGTACGTCCAGCATGATCAGCCCTGCTACAGATAACCACTTGGAAGGTCACAAACTTCTTCTTAGGTCATACTGATTTAAACAAATCTTTGTTATATGGATGTTTGGTTTGTTTTGTGAAAGGCTGTGGTGGATGACTGGATCGACGCTTATACTGGCGACAGAGACTCAGCACTGCTCGATCTCATCAGCTTCTTTATCCAGTGTTCAGGATGCAAAGGCATGTTTCGTAATGTCTGTTCTCTCTTTCATAATAGAACATCATTTCACAACAGTGATGACTAATAGAAGTAGGTCATTTTTAGTGCTTTGTTTTTGCTTTGTGGCCTGTCTTGTGTATTGTAGTTCACCTGTCTGTGCTTTTGTAGGGATGGTTACAGCAGAGATGTTTCAGAGCAAAAAGGGTGCTGATGTCATGAGTAAAATGGTGGAGGATTTGGATGAGGTTAGACATCCAGCGTGCTCATCATTGATTACTTTCCCATGTTTCTTGCTCTTACTTATGAGTGTTCTTTTTTTTAATCACAGGACACAGGTTTACAATATAAGAAGTTCCTTGCATTTCCATGGATTTTAACTGTCACGTGGCCTCTTGACATGGTACGGTTCAGAGCACTTCACGTCGTTTTGCAAACTGCGATCACGTTGTCCTTATATTATTACAATTTAAATTGAAACTGTTGTTTTTATTTAAAGTTTTTTAAAACATTCCTGTGATGCAAAACTGAATTTCCAGCAGCCATTACTTCAGTCTTCAGTGTCACATGATCCTTCAGAAATCCTTCTAACATGCTGATTTGGCGCTCAAGAAGAAACATTTGTTTTGAATTATCATTGTTGTAACTCATTATACTGCTTTTTTCTGTATTGTTTGATTGAATATAAAGTTCAAAAGAGCAGCATTCATCTGTTATAGAAATCTGTTGTAACACTGCAAACATCTTAACTAACTTACTTTTGACCAATTTAATGTGGTATTGCTAAATAAAAGTATTCATTTCTTTGAAAAAAATTTACTGACATCAATCCTTTAAACAACAGTCTATAACACAATATAAAATCGGAACTATTTTTCCATCCTCCTCAGGACAGTGGCGAGTATCCTCTCATCATGTCAGGCCTGTACTGGAAGAGGTTTCGTTCACACTTCTGTGAATTTGTATCGGTGCTAGTGGCCCAGTGTCAGAACTGTGTAATCTTCGATGGCTACCTCTTGAACACACTCATTTCACTACTGACAGAGCTCTCCGATTCCAGAGTTCGCGCATTCAGGCACACCTGTACACTAGCAGGTAAGTTGCTCTGATGACCAATTCTACTTGACCTGAACCACACACACACAGACACACAGAAAGCTGATGTTTTGCCTCTGTCGTGTGTGTCTCTGCAGCAGTGAAGCTGCTCAGTGCTTTGATAAATGTGGCTCTCAACCTCAGTATCAGTGTCGATAACAGTCAGCGGCTGTACGAGGTCGAGCTGGCCAAGATGGCCAGCAAACGGGCTTCTCCGAGGCTGGACAGAATCCAGAGGAAGATCAGTGAGGTTAGACGATTGACAGCATGTCTGGTTACAGAGTTCAACATTTCTATGCACAGATCTTTCTGGAGTATAGTCAGGGTCTAAAGTTAACTCGTCAAGAGTGAGCAAAAGCGGCTTTGATGAGTAATATAACTAAAATAATTTAATACATGATCTATATCACATTGTAAATATAATACTCTGAACACTCGCTGATGTGACTTGCAAAATTCAATCAGGCATAGAAATGTCTGCTAAAGGAAATATTTGAGTTAAAATTTTAACAGTCATTTCTTTATCACAAGATCCTTCAGAAATCATTCTAATATGCTGACTTTTTTGTGTTCAAGAAACATTTCTTATTATTATCAGTGTTGAAAACAGTACTGCTAGATATTTTTTTAAACTAGAAACCATAATGATTTTTGTTATAAATGTCACTTTTGATCAGTTTAGTTCATCCTTTCTAAAATAAAAATAATATTACTGACCACAAAACTTTTTAATGGTGGCGTTGATGTACAGGAAACTGTAAGTCAGAATAAATTACTTTCATTCTTCAGTTACAGGACAGGAAATGTGAAATTGAGAACATGATGGATGCCATTTTCAAAGGAGTCTTCCTGAAGAGATACAGGTGATCTTTATATTAACCACACTAGCCTTCACTTCCTTAAAAATAAAAAAAACTATGTACCATAATAACGGTGATGTGACTTCTAGAGACGTGATTCCTGAAATCCGGGCCATCTGCATGGAGGAACTGACAGTGTGGATGAAGCTGTATAGTTCCGTGTTTCTAAATGACAGCTATCTGAAGTACGTGGGATGGATGATGCATGACAAGGTGGGTTAGCCAGCAGCCAGGTGCTTTAAAGGACAATTCATTTTGAAATGTTTAGACATTTACCCATGTCAGTTGTTGTTGAATTAA
Organism: Carassius auratus; assembly: GCF_003368295.1. Lineage (NCBI taxonomy): Eukaryota > Metazoa > Chordata > Actinopteri > Cypriniformes > Cyprinidae > Carassius > Carassius auratus. The sequence goes on from NC_039251.1 coordinate 24,153,347, forward strand.
TATTTGACTGCCTGTTTTATTTATTTAATAATCTTCTACAGCAACCTGATGTGCGTCTGAAATGTGTGCTGGGTCTACAGGCCCTTTATCAGGATCAAAGTAGTTCTAAAATGGACCTTTTCACGATACGGTTTAAGGTAACAATTGCTTCCACATTGTCCCAAATGACACACTATACACTATGTACAATGTACCGTGTAGTGTATGAATTTTAGAAGGTTATTTTAGCCTCTCCCCTTCCACTATGTTAGGAAAGCTGCGTCTGCTGATTGGACAAAGTTTTCCACAATTCCATTTTTTTAGGCAATTAAGTGCATCATCTGTGTATTAAAGTGCACTTGTGTCATGTTGTAATTTTCATTGTGAACACACTATTTTTACCTCAAAATGGCTGCATGAACTGGGATACTCGTCATGTTACTAGTCAGGCACAACACGACAAGTTTCTTCAAAAATCTGTCTGTAAACTCTACACCAAAGTGTCGTAAACCATGCCACATACAACATCCAATCAGAACATATTTGATGTGTGATATTAAAAATAGGTGAAGCTACTTAACATGAAGCTACAGAAACCAAGCACCCTACAAAAGTTCCACTTGTTGCCATCACAGGTGATTAGAATAAAATCTTAAATTGTCATGACTGCTATGTCTATCACGTACCCGGTTAGGACAGTTTTAAGCTCAAACTGTACCTGAGAGTAACTGCTGGAGACATATAAACTTCTTTATGGAGAGTTGTTTACTGGCTGTAAGTTTGTCCTCCAGCTCTTACGCTCTTGCTGTTTTGGCCAAACTTCTCAAATGGACGCGCACAGTAAACGTCTTTGGCAGTTTTTAAGTTAAGGTCCGGTAGAGCTGCAGTGGGACAGCAGGAGGGCATGATTGCTGATTGACAGGCTGGAAAGCCCCTCAGGTTTTGCCTTGGGCTCACTGGCCTGATAGCTTCCCACAGGACCCCACCCTCACCGTACCCTCACTAACGGCAGCAAGCACATTAGCACAACCGTGATTTAAAGAGCTGTTTAAATGCATCTGGGTCTTTAACTCAAGTCCTATTGTAGGTTTTCGAGATAAGATTGCTCTCATAGCGGGTAGTTAAAGTGTTTACATGAGCGATTGAATGCTGTTTCTGTTGAAGGAGAGGATGATCTCCATGACTCTGGATAAAGACCATGAAGTGGCCATACAGGCCATGAGATTGCTCATGGTCATCTCTCAGTAAGTATCTCCCTTGCTCCTCATACTGACTATTTCTCATAGAGTTTGCTGAACCGTACTTTGACTTCTCCTCTGTGAAGCGTATGCTGTGCTGTTCCTCATGTAACTGTTGAAATTGTTCCCTTTTGTGTCAGATCCTGTGAGGATGTTCTGGGTCCTGATGACCACAAGAATGTCTTCCAGTTTGTGTACTGCTCCCACAGACCTCTAGCTACCACTGCGGGTGAATTCCTCTATAACAGGTCTGTGTTGGTTGTCATTCTACAAAACCTACCCTATTGTATGACACATGCATGCACATAATAATACATGATAGCTGTAAGTAGGTAGCTTACTTTAATTGATTTGCTGTCATGGTGTCATTTCTCTGCTCTTAGGCTGCTCAGTAACCATGAATTATCAAAGCCCAGAGATGGAGCCTCTGATCAGGAGAGGCACAGAGAGTTACTCTTAGCTAGAGTCCAAGCCCTGATCAACTTCCACACTGAGAATGAGGTATATTAACTCAAAGTGTGCCATGCTTAAAAATAAGATTATAAGTACATGTGCTGGTGGTTGTGCATGCAAACCTGCATTTAAATTTGACATTTCAAATTAAAGTTAAATAACAAAATATTCTCTCTTCTCTGTCATAGCTGCACCAGCATGTGTTGTACCTCGTGGATAGTCTGTGGGACAGTGCAGGGGCTCTGCTGAAGGACTGGACCGGTCTTACCTCACTGCTCTTACCTCACACGTCCTGTCAGGAACAAGGCTAGTACTACTACTACTTTAGTACACACTACAGTATACGCTCCAGTATGCTTCGTTATTGTAATTCTGCATTATCAGTGGCTTTTATTACAGACAAGCAGAGATTTCCATCCTTTAACAAATAGTATATACACAACTACAAAAAGTTAACTATTCAAATACTTCTAGTTTTGACTGTTTTAATGATTACTAGAAATATAAACAAGAAGTATTGCTATCCAGCATTATCTCCTCTATTTGAAAGTCCACTGTGCTGTGCTGTTTTTTTACACTGTTTTGTAAAAAAAAAAAAAAAAAAACGCTATACAAAAAAATAAACTTGAATTGAATTGTGCGAGAGCAAACTGAAATCTTATCTGTGTTGTGCGACGTGCTTTAGCTACAGCTCTGAGCAGTGCTGAGGAGGCCTTCGTGATTGAGCTCATTTCGGCGTCAGTGAGGCAGGCTGCAGAGGGGCCTCCGTTGTCAGGGAGAGGAGCAGGTAAAAAGGTAAGACTTCCTGTTGCATCTTTCATTAGATGGTGCTCTGATCTAACAGGGTTGCCAGATATATGTCACCTTTATGTTCATACTCCAGCTGTTCACAGATACATCCAACACATTGTGATAATGTTGCTAGTTACATATCTGTTTATTTAGGTCGTAAATACTAAAGAGAAAAAGATACAAATTGATGACTGCACAAAACTCACTGAACACTTCGTTAAAGTGCTGCCCGAGCTGTTATCCAAGGTAAAAGAAAAAACACTGCTCTGTTCATTTTTACCATAACCGCTTCTTCATAAATTAACATGATGTCTAATCTCATCCTCTAGTACTCAGAGGATGCGGAAAAACTCAGCTCCCTTCTAAAAATACCTCAGTATTTCCAAACGGACGCCTGTGATCATGAAAACTCACAGGTGAGTGTTTGTGTGTCATCTGATGCACTGACTTCCCTGTGTTATTGATCTATATGTGTATGATTTGGTGCTCGAGAAAAATGTGACATTTTTCAGGATTCTTTGATGAATAGTAATTTCAGTAGATCATGTACCGTATTTTTCGGACTATAAGTCGCACCTGAGTATAAGTCGCATCAGTCCAAAAATACGTCATGATGAGGAAAAAAAAATATTAAAAGTCGCACTGGACTATTAGTCGCATTTATTTAGAACCAAGAACCAAGAGAAAACATTACCGTCTACAGCCGCGAGAGGGCGCTCTATGTTTTCAGTGTAGACTACAGGAGCACTGAGCAGCATAGAGCGCCCTCTGGCGGCTGGAGATGGTAATGTTTTTGTTTCATTTCTCTTGGCTCATTTCTCACGTTCATGTCAAATTAATTTTGATAAATAAGTCGCACCTGACTATAAGTCGCAAGACCAGCCAAACTATGAAAAAGTATTTGAAATAGAAATATTTTGTAACATTATAGATGCAGTTACTGTCTCTACTGTCACCCAATTTAATGTATCATTGCTTAACAAAAATATTAATTGCTTAAGAAAAATGACATCAAACCTCTGAATGATAGTCTATGCATTATTTGGTAGTTTTCTGGAGAAATTAATGTCTGTTTTTTTATATAGCCTATATTTGTGTTTTGGTGTAGTGTGTGCTGGCATTGCTGGCTCAGCTGGAGGCTGCGGTGGACAGACACACAGATGTTGGACTGCTGGAGGCGGCTGCTCGTTCTTACCAGAGCCTCTGTGCTCAGGACTTGCCCTGGCACTCTCTGGCCCGGCCCAGCTTTGACCGGCTCATCCAGCACTGGACAGACACACTGGGAACACGGTTAAGAGAATCACTGTGTGTGAGTACACTAATGGACCACAAAAAACTCTGCAAAGATGTTCTTTTACTAGCTTGTACCAGATACATACATGCATTTTAAATGGAACCAGACATCAATAAAGGATAAGTTGATTCATGACAGATTTATGACTGGATCTTACACAGCAGATTAAAGGTGCTTCCTTTCATGCACAGGATGGTTGTTTCACTGGAAACGAGGACAGCACTTTGGAAATTCTGTCCACACTGAAGAAACTTAATGCGTTCATTGTGTAAGCAGTTTCTAGTTTATTCCATCCACATACACTCTGCAATATTTCTGATAAGCACGTTTCTTTGACCAATTTAATTATCAACCTGTGGTTTACATCCCAACTGACAAAGCTATTAAAAATGTTTGTTTGTTTTTTACAATCTCATTACAGTTCTGAAAACATTCAAAAAGTAATTATTTTTATACTTTAAGAATAATTTACTTTGGTTTTATGAACATTCTGTAAATGTTACAAAGATACTGAGATGCACAGCTTGTTCAGTTTGGAAAATCTGTGCCATAATTTTGTCTGATGCCATTCACATGTATGTATTCTTATTTTATTTGTGCTTTATCAAATCTGTCTAGTGCTCAGGATCTGTCTAAATGGAGCCTGTATGAGCTGGGGACCAGACTCCTGGATGTGGAGATAAAACATAGTGCTCTTCCCATGGAGGTAACATTATTAGCCTTGTTCTCTATTTGTACCCTCTACTCTTCTATTCCTTCAACAGGGTTTGTCTCTCTAATCTGTATTTCTTGTAGGTGACAATCGAGGCTCTGCGCTGCATGTGTAGCTGCATCCTTTGGAAGCTCAACACCTTTGGAGAAGGATTGACCTCCAGGGTGAGCCATCTAAATTCTCTTCCGCTCCGACTGAATTGTGACTGCTTTCATAAACGGCTGAGATCATGCTTCGAATGGTAATATCTTCAAGCACAGACGCAAGGCCAGAGTTTTCCCTTGGGTGATTAATTAAACAAGCGTTTTTAGGCATGCAAGACTCTCTGTCTACAGAGTTGCCGTATGATCCATCACAAAGAGCCGTGTCCTTTAAACCTGCCACATTGGATTTCAAATATCAACACAGAGGCTCTAGGGTTATGTCCAGCGGATTTTAATTAATAAGTGATATAAAACGATTGATCGTGAGTCTTAAGGAAAAGTCGGTACTGGTGATGGATTATAGGGGGCGTAGTGGTTGCACCCTCGTGTGAACGTTTCACCACTAATAGCTGGGCTTCTTATTAGGCCTATGTTTCCATGCAGTGCACGGAATAATCATATCTCCCCACCTCTAACCTTTATGCGGTGAAATATTGGCGGCCATTAAGACTGCTGTAGGTAAGATTTGCTCAGTGCTGGCTCAGAAATGGCTGCTTTCTCCTCTGGCATCGTCATCAATAACTGACAGCGCAGGGGGCAATTTTTGGCTCAGGCGGCAGCTCGGCTCAATCTGCAATTCTAATGTCAATGGCGACCCGAGGTGAGGGGGAAAAGAAGACGTGTTCAGAATAAAATCGGGATGTATGTCCGATTCAAAAGAGTCATTTAGCTGAATCTACATTGCGACTACGTGGGATGGAGGAACCGATCCTGCACGTCCACCCCGGAGCTCCACATGCTCGTCATTATGAAATAATTTCTTTTATCAAACAAGAGACTGGCGGCACTGTTCACAACGCCACTTTCATCAGTCTACATCAGTTAGAGCCCTGCTGCAGTCATCTTTCAGTTGCTGTTATTTTGCTCTTGTACTCTTGTACTCTTGTACTAGCTATTCCTCATATGACTTTTCCCTGAAGTGTCAAAGCTTTGTGTACTTTCTCAATCTGCATGGTCATATGCATGTGTAATAATTAAATAAATTGAGCGAAATGCTCAAAAGCTGCACAGGAAAGAATTGTCATGGTTATGGATGTTTGTTTGTGTGTGTGTGTGGTTTTAGGAGTCCGCCCTCCAGCAGAGAAGCCAGCTACGTGCCTTCTGTGAGAAATGTCACCGCTGTCTCTCGCACGCTGAGCAGCTTGTACGAGAGCAAGTGAGCATCGCGGTTCTCTTTGTTCACAGCATACCACTTGATTCAGTCCTTTTTTTCAAAGTGGATTATTCCAAGCACATCAGAGCGTGTTGTCTGTGCGTTAAGCTGTAGCATGTGCGCCAGTGGGCCGATGCGCTGGCATTGTCTGAATCCTGTTTGTTTCCACTTTAATTTCTCGCGGAGTGCCCTTGGCACCCGTGTTGGGTTTTTAGTAATGAACCCTCACTCCATGCCAAGGCACGCTGACAGCAGAAAGACACACTAATTAAAACTAAAACAAATGCAAGTTCTGGACAATATTTGTTTATTTCAAAACCGCTTTGAATTGTTCTCAGTGACTTGATTTGAAATAAGTTAATTACATCAATGAATTATGCCAATGAATCAATCAAAATAATTGTAGCAGATGAGTAAAGCACGAAGTTTTATTAAAAAAAACTGAGAGCTTCAGCCACGAGTGTTTGATTAATTGCTTATATTGTAATTTGTATTTGATTTTATTTGTAATGTAATGCAAACAAAATAATTTAGTACTTTGATGCACTCTTTCGGAGAAAGATATCATTTGATTGTTTAGAATTATATAAGATTTCAGATAAGAATTTATTATGCATTATTGTCTACCTTCCATCACATCTGTTGATCAGGCGCTGTCTGTTTTATGTTGTCTTCACAAAGGCCTTCATGTGTCTGAGTGATGTTCTCATAGCTCATAATTACCAGCTTCAGATGTGGGACTCGTCTGCAGGCACTCCGTTGCTGTACACCCCTGATCCCAAACTCCAGAAAGCTCTTCTTTCCTTCGTTGTGGAGCATGTCTTCACCAGCCCCGAGCAGGACACCCACAGTAGTAAAGGTTTTTATTTCTCTTTTCATTTCAGAAAATCTTAAGGGTTTTGTTTGGCCTGTGCTCTGGCATGTGGGCGACTGGGCGGCCTCAACAGAGTTACCTAAGTGTTTAGAGAGTTGTTGCCCTTTTAGATCAATTTGTTTTATATGTTCTTGAGATTTAACTGAGGTACCTCTGAGGAACTTTAATGTTGGTGAAACTCGATGCACTGGATGTGCACACAGGATGCTTTTAAGGGAGGGCCCAAAATGAGGATAAAAAGTAGCTGTGGCATTTTAATGAAATCAATGAAGTTCTTCCTAATTGGCTGATAACTGGATGAGCAGTTTGCAGTTCAAATCAAACTGTCTACTAAAGAAAACATCTGATGCAATTTTTTTTTGTGTGGAAAATTTACCATTGAGAGATTATCTGGAATACCTAAGGGTATCATCAAATTCTGCCACTAAAATTCACAGGGCCCGGGACAAACTTTTTATGTGTGGGTGTGGGCTCCCCCTCCCCTGGGCCCAATTAAACCACAGAGACAAAAACACGAGGAACAAAATCACAACGGCTCTTGATGCTTTTGTGACAGACGCAGTTTCCCTGAGAGACAGAGGTTGTCTCATTCTATATGTGATGCTGTGAGTGACACAGTGACATGTGCTGTTTGTCAGAAATACGCAAGGAAAAACAGCTACATACAGTAATTCCTGTCTCATAGAGGTAAATAGTTTAAAAAAAAAAAAAATAATAATAATAAAAAAAGCTAAATCCATCTATATATGTGTGTCTATCCATTCTGTGTGTGCCTATATACAAATATAATGTTTCTAACATTGATGAATATAAATGATTTTTGTGGACCAAATCAGCATATTAAAATGATTTCTCAAGAATCATGCAACACTGAAGACTGGAGTAATGGCTGATAAAAATTCAGCTATTCCATGACCGCAATGCATGATATTTTTATTTACAAGTTACTTGACAAATAATAATATAATATTATTTACTTATGCAGTATTTTTTAAACTGCATTTTTTATGCACATGCATGCAGACAAACACATGAGCATAAAAAAATCTTTCCACACAAACACACACCTGCAATACTTTTAACACCTTTGTATTATATATACAATACTAAGGTGTCTTGATGGATAAGAATAGTCTCAATTTCACCAGCAGATGGCAGTCTGACTCTACCCCTGCCCATGTAAGGAACAAAATGATCACATAAAGAAGCACAATCAGCCTCATCCTCCTTCTATTAGTGGAAAGCACTGTAGCAGAACACAGTATTTGTTTGTGGTTCGTCAATCTAATTGCACACCTTCTCACTGACCTATCAAACATGCCATTGAATCAATGTGTCTAAGTCTTACAGATAATGCATTATGATAATAATCCCTCATGATGTCATTAGGTGAGGTCTAACAGAAGTTGCACTTCTAAATGATTTAGGTTTTATTAGATCAACACAGAGCCCTGTGGAATTATATTTAGAAGCCCACACGAAAGCCAAGAAGCTTTGGTAGGCATATCCGAATGACTACATACAGTATTGTTCAAAATAATAGCAGTACAATGTGACTAACCAGAATAATCAAGGTTTTTCGTATATTTTTTATTGCTACGTGGCAAACAAGTTACCAGTAGGTTCAGTAGATTCTCAGAAAACAAATGAGACCCAGCATTCATGATATGCACGCTCTTAAGGCTGTGCAATTGGGCAATTAGTTGAATTAGTTGAAAGGGGTGTGTTCAAAAAAATAGCAGTGTGGCATTCAATCACTGAGGTCATCAATTTTGTGAAGAAACAGGTGTGAATCAGGTGGCCCCTATTTAAGGATGAAGCCAACACTTGTTGAACATGCATTTGAAAGCTGAGGAAAATGGGTCGTTCAAGACATTGTTCAGAAGAACAGCGTACTTTGATTAAAAAGTTGATTAGAGAGGGGAAAACCTATAAAGAGGTGCAAAAAATGATAGGCTGTTCAGCTAAAATGATCTCCAATGCCTTAAAATGGAGAGCAAAACCAGAGAGACGTGGAAGAAAACGGAAGACAACCATCAAAATGGATAGAAGAATAACCAGAATGGCAAAGGCTCAGCCAATGATCACCTCCAGGATGATCAAAGACAGTCTGGAGTTACCTGTAAGTACTGTGACAGTTAGAAGACGTCTGTGTGAAGCTAATCTATTTTCAAGAATCCCCCGCAAAGTCCCTCTGTTAAAAAAAAGGCATGTGCAGAAGAGGTTACAATTTGCCAAAGAACACATCAACTGGCCTAAAGAGAAATGGAGGAACATTTTGTGGACTGATGAGAGTAAAATTGTTCTTTTTGGGTCCAAGGGCCACAGGCAGTTTGTGAGACGACCCCCAAACTCTGAATTCAAGCCACAGTACACAGTGAAGACAGTGAAGCATGGAGGTGCAAGCATCATGATATGGGCATGTTTCTCCTACTATGGTGTTGGGCCTATTTATCGCATACCAGGGATCATGGATCAGTTTGCATATGTTAAAATACTTGAAGAGGTCATGTTGCCCTATGCTGAAGAGGACATGCCCTTGAAATGGTTGTTTCAACAAGACAATGACCCAAAACACACTAGTAAACAGGCAAAGTCTTGGTTCCAAACCAACAAAATTAATGTTATGGAGTGGCCAGCCCAATCTCCAGACCTTAATCCAATTGAGAACTTGTGGGGTGATATCAAAAATGCTGTTTCTGAAGCAAAACCAAGAAATGTGAATGAATTGTGGAATGTTGTTAAAGAATCATGGAGTGGAATAACAGCTGAGAGGTGCCACAGGTTGGTTGACTCCATGCCACACAGATGTCAAGCAGTTTTAAAAAACTGTGTTCATACAACTAAATATTAGTTTAGTGGTTCACAGGATTGCTAAATCCCAGAAAAAAAAAATGTTTGTACAAAATAGTTTTGAGTTTGTACAGTCAAAGGTAGACACTGCTATTTTTTTGAACACACCCCTTTCAACTAATTGCCCAATTGCACAGCCTTAAGAGCGTGCATATCATGAATGCTGGGTCTTGTTTGTTTTCTGACAATCTACTGAACCTACTGGTAACTTGTTTGCCACATAGCAATAAAAAATATACTAAAAACCTTGATTATTCTGGTTAGTCACATTGTACTGCTATTATTTTGAACAATACTGTATGCTGGAAAATCAAAATGAGCTTTCCTAAACTAGTTTTTGGCCTTGTGTTGCTTTAAGACAAACACAAGCAGTGCATGAGATAGCATCAGATTTTGGGGTATTTGATTAGAAATCAAGTGTGACTGAAACAAATCGTATCAATTCTATAAATATTTCAGCGAGCCGTCGATTCGTGCTGCCACAAATTCCTTACCTCTCGAAAAATGCAATATAAGCTTTTGCTGGTAACATGTAATAAAAAGCAATTTAGTTATTGGATTTTCTTCGCGTCACTAATGCTGTTATGAAACCTCTCTATTAAGTGATGGCTTGAGGACCAGGCAGGACGACGACAGACACATTCTGTTTCCAGAGCAGAAAATGTTGTTAACTTTAGCTCACCCCAGGAAAGCATTTCATTTATAAGATTTGAGTATCATAATTATACCGCTCTCTTATTGAATCTCAACCCCTGTGTTTCAAGCTGTCTCTCTCTCGGTGTCTGTCTGCGCAGTCAGTGAGAGTGAGTGTGGAGACGGACGGCTGGAAGACTTGCACCGGCGGAGGAATCTTCTGGCGGCGTACTGCAAGCTGATAGTGCACAGTGTGCTAGAGATGAGCATGGCTGCGGAGCTTTTCAAGCAGTATGTGAAGGTATGACACTTCACTCGTCGCGCAGGCTCCTGTCTCTCACTTCATCTCTAGTTTGTTTCTCAGTACAAGTTTTACAGATAAGTACCACAGTTTGGTGGATTAGCACCACAACATGCATTCAACAGGAAATAGCAGTGTTCACAGTAAATATTACTTTTTTCCAAACTTCTAATGTTCTCATTAAAAAAATAAATATACACATATGTGAAATAGTATTACATTTATAAGTAGTGTTAAAAAAGTAAATTAAATAAATAGCTACTTAGCATACGGTTTAATATTAGTATTAGATGGAGGCGGTCTGTTCATTTGGCTCATCTTTATATAACTGGAGCTCTTAGGTTTTGAGTTTACGATAGGTGGGATTTACAGTGCTGTGTGTGTGTGTGTGTGTGTGTGTGTGTGTTTGACATGCTGATATGTTTGGAATGCCTGCTTAGCTCGGCCAGCACACATTCTCACACAACATTCTCTGATGAGGCCTTCGAAGAGAAAACTACACACACACACACACACACACAAACACGTTCACTCTGAATGCCATCATTTTGAACGACAGCTTTCAAAGTTGAGGCAAATGATGTAAAGCTGGCAAGCGCCACAAACCCCTCACTTGAACAGCTTCCTGCTGGTAACAAGGGGTCACTTCTCTGTACGACAGTGGCACATTTCTTGACCGCTTAGAGCGAGTATGTATTAGAAGCAAATAAATGGTAATAAATGAAGGTTGTTGTCTGGCAGTAGGTGGGTCAGTCAGTGGCTGAGGGTGATTAATTTGGGTTTAATAAACAGCATACTGCATTAACTGGCAGAAGTCTCAAAGCCACTCAGTGTGAGAACCAGCAACAGAGATATGTCAGAAATCTTACTTTCTGAGAGAAACCCCCACAATCAGAGCTGGCATATATATATATTAAAACTGTGTAAAATATGCAGCTCAAGCTTTATCATTAGATGTAATATTTAACTATCATTAAAGCATTATTTATATGTACAAAGTCCATACTTTCATCACCAAAATTTTTTAATAGTAACTGACGGTTTAAAGCATATTTGGGAAGTCATGGCCTAATGCTTAGAGAGTATGACTCCTAACCCTAAGGTTGTGGGTTTGACTGAGGTGCCCTAGAGCAAGGTACTGAACCCTCAACATAAACTGCTGTGTGTGTGTGTGTGTGTGTGTGTGTGTGCGAACTTTGGATGGGTTAAATGCAGAGCACAAATTCGGAGTATGGTTCACGTGTAACTTTTTTCATATTTAAAACATACATTTACTGTTCATTTAATATGATTTGATTTTAATATGTTTAAATATTTAATTAATAATGCAAGGTAAATATGTTCCAGAAGCCAAAACATAGAAACGGTGTAATCTGTGTGTCATGTCATACACTACTTTATAAAAGATTGGGGTGATTAAGATTTTTTGGGAAAAAGGAACACATTAATTAAAAGTGACCGTATAGACATTTATAATGTTACAACTATATGTATTAAATACTGTTCTTTCATCGAAGAATCATGAAAAATATGTGAAATTTCAAGCTTTAAAAAAATGCTGCTTTTGTACCACAGGAAAAAAAATACATTGTAAATTTATAAAATATATGTATATTTTTAATTGTAATAATATTGTACAATATTAGTATTTTTTTTTTTAAACACTTATCTATATATTGTACATATTTTTTTTTTACTGTATTTTTGATAAAAATAAATCCAGCATTGGTGTGCGAGTATAAAAACATTTAATAATCTTTCTTACTCCAAAGTTATGAATGGTAAGTGTATATATTAAACTAAAACCCTAAAATCAGAGAGGAAATGATCCTCAGCGAAACAACTAAATGTCTTCACTCTTTATACAGCTTTGGAATGGAATGGAAATTATTTTATTTGAAACCGGGACAATGCACAAATAAACATTAAACTTGTTAAACAAGAGAATATGTCTTGGGCCAGGTTATAGCAACAATTGCTAATTTCCACCTGTAGTCCCTGGGCAGGTATGATACATTTAAAAAAAAATAATTTTAAATTTCAGAATTATGGATAAACTGATGTCCATTGAGATTACAGACAAACACGTTTGTAAATAACAGAACCAGGGAGGCCATCAACCCATTTACTCTCCATCTCCTCTCTCTCCAACAAATACACTTAAACAGTTCAGTAGCATCTTTATATTAGCTAAGTTCTTTTAAAGAAGAATTCATTGAATTTCTTTAACAAAAATACAAGGGTGATGCTGCTTTCCCCAAAGATTTCCCCAGAATTCAACCACTGTCACTTATCTGTGATAAATGACATCACAAAATTGTTTTTTGACCCTTTAATATTATTCCTTTAATAATGAAGTGAAGTATGATACATTGTATGATTTATGTATGGTATTTTGATACGTTTGAGCATAATTGTTACCATATTATTACCATAAGTAAAAGAAAGTAAAAATAAAAACCTTAAACTCTCATGACTAATAGGCTACACTTCCAGAGTCTTATCCCTGAGGGCCAGACAGCCTTATGGGTAATGTGCTTTCAGTATGCCACAGGCATGCATTCCTAGGCGTGAAGCCATATGGCAGACATGGCAGCCTGTATCGCTCACTGCTGTCATATCTCCCTGCAGTTCTACAATGACTTCGGCGACATCATCAAAGAGACCCTGAACAGGACACGGCAGATGGACAAGATGGAAAGCGCGCGCACCGCTGGTGCAGTTGCCTTCAGCAGGTATGGAGGCTGCAGTCCTTCACCGGCGCTCTCTCTCATGTGACGCGCCTCTGCGTGGCACATACTGCTCAGCCGGTTTGTCCCAGGCCCCTGTGCTCTCTGCTCTCTGATGGGCCCCTGCAGCTGTCGACGCCTCAGAGACACAATGAATCCACCCTCCCACCATCCCATCATGCTCAGCGGGAGAAAGTTCTAGCAGCTCTTTCACTCCTTGAATAGCTTAATGGTAGATCCTGTGCTTAGGAGCGACATGGAAGCATTGCTCTCACACACATACACAGCTCTTTTAGACTATGCTTTTTTTATTTTGAAAAAGAAGAAAGTAATATATATTTATTATTAGAATAAACCTAAGTCTAGAGCGGTGTATGCAAGTAATGCTTCAATTTAATATAATATATTTAAATTATACTATGTACACTACTGTTCTGTTTTTAAAGTAATCTCTTATGATATATCTTATCAAGGCTGCATTTATTTGATAAAAAAAGGAAATAGTAATATTGTTAAATATTATAAATATTTTAGAATGTAAAATAGACTTTTCGGTTAGTATAGTTATCCATTTTAATATATACAATTAATTTAATTTAATAAATAAAATGTCATTTATTCCACTCATGGTATAGCTGAATTATCAGCAGTCATTACTTGAGTGTCACATGATCCTCCAGAAATCATTCTAATATACTGAGATGGAGATACAGTTCTGTTAGCGGATTTAATTATTATCATCAGTGTTGCTTTTTATATATGTGGAAACCTAGATTATCGAATGCATAGAAAGTTCAAAAGAAGTATTTTTTTTTTTTTTGTTACAATGTACAATTCTTTCTATTCACTTTAGAAGAATAATGCATCCTTGCTGAATAAAAGTATTTCATTTTTTTTAATTAATTAAAAAGTATTACTGACTCCAAACTTTTGGAATGGTAGTGTACATATATTAATCTAGAATTTTTATATGACAATGTATATTGTCATATTTCATTATAAGATTTTTTACAGTTATGTGTAAATAAAAAAACATTTGACAGATATGTTATAAATATATGATCATACTTCCCACAAAAGTATAATCAATGTATTTTTGTATATATGCTAATATATACATCACTCCACCGTTTTCTTTTAGGTTTCCCCTCTTTTAGACAGAAAAACTAAGCTGCATTATATTTGCGATCATAGATAATAATTAATAATGGAATAGAAATAAGGACCGATTTTCTCTAGTCTGTCATGTGCATGGACTTACATACATGTTCTGGTGTGAGTTTCAGCTGTATCTGAGGCTGAAACAGGAGCAGGACAGAGGAAACACCTGCAGCTCCAGGGTCCAGACCTACAGCAGCATCAAGGAGCTGGCCAGACGCTTCTCGCTCACCTTCGGATGGGACCAGATCAAATCCCGCGAGTCCCTGGCCATGATCCACAGTAGCACAGTCCTCTCTGCTGCCGACTCCGTGTCAGCGAGTTCATGTCTCATGTCTGGCAAAGTGGCACAGCTGAAACAGACTGATTGCTATGGTTTGACCACAGATAGAAATAGTTTTGTCAAGATGCTGCACCGCATGGCTTCATTTAGCCAGTACAGAGGTCTAGTCTGGTCTTTGGTTATTTCAGGCCTGAGAAATTCATCTTTGCCAGCTGTAGTTTGGTCTTATATTAGGATTCAAATGTTAGATAGATAGGAGGAATAATTCAGGTCTTAAAGGAAATGTTCTCTTCCTGGTTTCTCTGTGCAGGACGGCATTGAGTTTGTTTTCAAAGGCTTCGTTCAGCAGTCTGAGAAACACTCTCCACCGTACATCTCATACCTCACCATCCTCAGCGATTCTCCAGCAAACTGCTCAAACGGACAAGAAGACTATGTAAGTTAAAGTAAAAA
>NC_039251.1:26485779-26488279 GCF_003368295.1 Carassius auratus
CCATGCAAGAACTGGGATGTTTTCAGCTTCCAGGAATTGTGTACAGATCCTTGTATTAGCAGTACAGCTGTGCATTATCATACTGCATCATGAGGTTATGGTTGTGGAAGAATGGCACAACAATCACCCTCAGGATCTCGTCACGGTATCTCTGTGCATTCAAAATGCCATCAATAAAATGCAAATGTGTTCATTGTTCATAACATGTCACGCTGCCAGTCTTTGTTTTCCTGGGTGTTCCCTAGTGAGCTCACTTCCCCTTAGGCACTTCACCATAGGCACTTTAATTCCGCTAGTCTGGTTGTGTCTTCACAGTAATTGCACTCCAATTAGAATCGCACAGGTGTTGACAATACTCTGTCATTAGTTTCCCTATATAGAGCTGTCTTTCTCTGTTGTCATCATGGAGTCCTTACCCTATGTGTCTCATGCTCTCGTTCCCCCGAGACTTCCTCTACCTTCTCATTCTTCCGCGTTCCCCGTTTCATCCGGTTCCCTCTTTTGGTTACGTTTGTCTCTCATGACTGTTTATTTTTGTAGTTACCCCTCTGTTTAAATAATACCCTTACCTGCATTTGGATCTACCCTCTCTTTGTGTTTTCCCAAACCCAACCGTGACAGAAGGACTCCATCATGCCTAGATCCAGCGGTGTGAGATTTCGAATCGGTTCCCCAGCCACCATGGAGGAACGGAGGGGGAGATTCCGGAACTTAACCACCCTTCATCAAGAGGGAAGGGAGGTGGGTGGCCTGGCGCAATTGTTTTGGACTTTGGCAGTCGGGTTAGGTTACAATGATGCAGCACTAAAGGATTGGTTTAATAATTGCCTGGATGATCCTTTACCTCAATGGGAGATGAAGGGGTTAGAGATCCTGGACTTTTGGGGGTTTACCAATTACCTGCACCATCGTGCTCAGTGGAATGCAACAACCACACCAGAGTTTCCAGACAAGGCTGCCAGCTCAGCCCCACAACCCAAGATGGCCACCAGCCCAGCCCCACAGCCCAAGATGGCCGCCAGCCTAGCGCCACAGCTCAAGATGGCTGCCAGCCCAGCACCACAGCACAAGATGGCCGACTCAACGCCACCGACTCTCCATCGTAGAGGGCGGAGGAGGAGACAGGCAGCTACTGTTCCTCAGGACCCGGAGAACGTTCCCGAGCGGGCGGCTGCCGTCCATGAGGCCATTCCCGATGCGGTGCCCGCTGCTGTTCCGGAGGCGGTGGCCGAGGCTGTTCCCGATGCGGTGCCCGCTGCTGTTCCGGAGGCCGAGGCGGTGGCCGAGACCGTTCCCGATGCGGTGCCCGCTAATGTTCCGGAGGCCGAGGCGGTGCCCGATGCAGTCTCCGAGGCGGTGCCCGATGCAGTCTCCGAGGCGGTGCCCGATGCAGTCTCCGAGGCGGTGCCCGATGCAGTTCCTGAGGCGGTGCCCGATGCTGTTTCCGAGGCCGAGGCTGTTCCCGATGTGGTGCCCGCTGCGGTTCTGGAGGCCGAGGCGGTGCCCGATGCTGTTCCCGAGGCGGTGCCCGATGCTGTTCCCGAGGCGGTGCCCGAGGCAGTTCCCGAGGCGGTGCCCGATGCAGTTCCCGAGGCGGTGCCCGATGCAGTTCCCGAGGCGGTGCCCGATGCAGTTCCCGAGGCGGTGCCCGATGTTGTTCCCGAGGCGGTGCCCGATGCAGTTCCCGAGGCGGTGCCCGATGCAGTTCCCGAGGCGGTGCCCGATGCAGTTCCCGAGGCGGTGCCCGATGCAGTTCCCGAGGCGGTGCCCGATGCAGTTCCCGAGGCGGTGCCCGATGTTGTTCCCGATGCAGTGCCCGATGCGGTTCCCGATGCAGTTCCCGAGGCGGTGCCCGATGCTGTTCCCGAGGCGGTGCCCGATGCTGTTCCCGAGGCGGTGCCCGATGCAGTTCCCGAGGCGGTGCCCGATGCAGTTCCCGAGGCGGTGCCCGATGCAGTTCCCGAGGCGGTGCCCGATGCAGTTCCCGAGGCGGTGCTCGATGCAGTTCCCGAGGCGGTGCCCGATGCAGTTCCCGAGGCGGTGCTCGATGCAGTTCCCGAGGCGGTGCTCGATGCAGTTCCCGAGGCGGTGCTCGATGCAGTTCCCGAGGCGGTGCTCGATGCAGTTCCCGAGGCGGTGCTCGATGCAGTTCCCGAGGCGGTAGACATTCACATACCTCACAATATTCATGTACATGGAGGGCTGCTCTTCAAACCGTTAGTTCACCAAATAATTAAAATGTTTATAATTTACTCTCCCCATGTTTTTCCAGACTCATACAAACTCGGTTCATTTTTTGGAAAACATATGAATATATTTTATATTCTCTTTTTGTGTCCTCCATTGCTGGTCTGGGAGACCAGTATTTTATTTTGAACATACATGTTTGCTATCATATAATTTAAGATGTATTCATATATAAATATCAGAATTTACTTCTACAATAACTCTATATTTATGAAGCTTGAAAATACTGATTATCTAAACTATAAATGGATTA